>NW_023270436.1:7303718-7304337 GCF_011800145.1 Mirounga leonina
CTCGCCGGAGGGCCGGGCGCGGCTCGCGGCGCTGGCCGGCGGCGGCGGCGGCGCCCGGAGGCCGCACTGCTGGCGGCCGCGGCGGCGCTGCTCCCCCTGCTCGGTGCAGCTGGCGCCCGGCGCTTGCGCACTGGGCCCCGGGCGCGCGGCGGCTCCGGCTTTGTGTGTGTGTGTGTGAGTGTGTGTGAGTGTGTGAGAGAGTGTGTGTGTGAGTGTGTGAGTGAGTGAGCGGGCGGGCGGGCGCGAGTGTGGCCGCCGCGGAGCGCGAGGAGGACCCGGCGGGCGCGCTCCCCCAGCCTCTCTCTCCCCGCCAGAACCATGTCGGGCAGGTCGGTTCGAGCCGAGACCAGGAGCCGCGCCAAAGATGATATCAAGAGGGTCATGGCGGCTATCGAGAAAGTGCGCAAATGGTAAGCGGAGGCGCCTGCTCGCCCGCCCGCCCGCCCGCCCGGCGCCGCGGCCGCCCCAGACCCCCGGAGCGCATACAAAAAGCCGGCGGGCGCCGCGCCGCGGGCCGGCCGCGGGCCCGGAGTTGGAGCGGCGGGCGGCGCGCGAGCCGGGTCACCTGCGCGAGGCGGGGGCCGCGGCCGCTGCCCAGGTGCGCTCGCGCCTGTCGCCC
>NW_023270436.1:7304737-7475198 GCF_011800145.1 Mirounga leonina
GGCCAGCGCCGCGAGCCGCGCCCGGCCCTCCGGCGAGGCGCCCGCGACCCCCCGCTCCCCGGGGAGGCGGCCGGGGGCGTCCGGCGACCCCCGGCTCCCGGCGCGCGGAGGGTGGGGGGGGGTGGGCGGCGAGGCGCGGGGACACTCGGAGGCCGCAGGTGCCGCGGGGTCCCCCGGGGAGGGCGCGCCGGCGGGGCGGGGCGGGGCGGGCGGCCGTGGAGGGGGCGCATTCCTGGGGAGCCAGCTCGGCGGCTGGTCCGCTGCCCCGGGTGTGTGGCAGCGGGTGCAATAATGCAAGTTTCCTGTGGGGCTCCCGACTTCTCAGAGTTGAAGGCGGCGATTCGGGATGCGAGGTGCTCTTGGAAAGAGTTGGGAAGCACGGATCTCTGCTGGCCCTCTGCCCTGTGCAAACACGCGAGCTAGGACGTCGCTTGCCTTTCCCTCGTCCTTTTGGAACACTAGAATCGGAGGAAAGGTGCCAGGGGCGAGGCGACCACGAGACATTCGACCTTGCCTGTTAAATACTTGCCGCGAAGGAACAGTCAACGATTATCAGCCTTTCATCTGGGGCTCTTCCTTTCCCTCTGGGGCTGCTGTCGGAGAAGCACGATTTAAATTGAAGCCATTCCTGACCGGAGTCCCAGGCTCAGACCAGGTGCTGCTACCGCGCAGATGGCCCTAGCAGGTGAAATGGGCTGGCCGGCCTACCAGGGGGACTTCTGCGGTGGTTTCTTCTCCATCGTGCCTCAGGACAGCTCTAGCTCTGTGGAAGAATCTGCAATTATCAGGATAACCCAGGTGGCCACATGTTTGGGTTCAGCTGCCGATAAACCGACTTGACCAAAGCTAATTCATTACCAGACGGGGGCTAGAGCAAGTGAGGGTGACCCTGTTAGCAAACCCAGTGTCTTGGAGACAGTCCAACACCATTTTATCCATGGGGAAACTGAGTTCCAGGGAAGCTCAAGGTCACAGCCATAAGCTAGACCCCAGACTCCCATTTATTCTGGAACCAAGCAGTTTCCCCTGAGATTTTGGATTTGGGGAGAAAAGCTACTGGGGAAATGGGATGCCTAATACAAAAAATAAGATAGTACCTCAGTGAGTCATTCTGAACATTATATAAGAAAATATGTCACAGCAGGTTATAAAACAGCGGTCTCTACTGTTGGCCCTCTGATGGCTTAGGGCCACAAAGAACTTCTGAATACATATGTCTGAAAAAATAGGAAGATATCTGGGGCACCTGGTTGGCTCGGTAGGAGGAGCATGCAACTCTTGATCTCCAGGTAGTGAGTTCGAGTCCCATATTGGGTCTAGAGATTACTTAAATAAATAAAACTTCAAAAAAATAAAATAGGAAGATATCAAAAATTCAAATATCAACTGATGAATGGATAAATGTGTATATCCACACAATAGAATGTTATTTGGGTATTAAGAAGGAATGAGGTACTGACACATGGCACAACATAGATGAACTTTGAAAAACATGGTAAGTAAAATAGGCCAGTCACAAAAGGACAAATATTGTATGATTCCACCTACATGAGATATCTAGACAGGGCAAATCCATAGAGACAAAGCAGATTGGTGGTTGCCAGTGGGTGGGGGTGGGGAATAGAGAGTGACTTCCAAGGGGGTGGGGTTTCTTTTTGGAGTGATGAGAAAGTTCTGGAACTAGATAATGGTGATTATCATACGTATCATGAATGTACGTAATGCCACTGAACTGTACACCTTAAAATGGTTACAGTGGTCAGTTTTATGTGTATTTTACCACGATAAGAAGAAATCCAAATATCTAGCTTCTCCAGAAAAAGCAGAAGATCTACAGACTGGTACCCCGGTGCCACACGGTAACAATCAGTTGGAGGTGAGGAGCCCTGTGCCCCTCAGACAAAGCTTTCCAGGTCACCAGTGTATCACCAGGTCACTTAACTCATTCGTATTACCAGATTGCCCCTGAAGGTATTTGTGTTCTTTTTTTTTTTTAATTTAATTTTATTTTTTTTTTAGATTTTATTTATTTGACAGAGAGAGACACAGCGAGAGAGGGAACACAAGCAGGGGGAGTGGGAGAGGGAGAAGCAGGCTTCCTGCAGAGCAGGGAGCCCGATGCGGGGCTCGATCCCAGGACCCTGAGATCATGACCTGAGCCGAAGGCAGACGCTTAACGACTGAGCCACCCAGGCGCCCCGGTATTTGTGTTCTTGATCTCTGATTAAACTATAAAGCTTTCTACAAATGTCCTTTATAAATCTAGCATGTCACTTTTCCTAGTTCCCTGTCCCCTGCAGATATTTTTAACCTTTCTCTCAACAAAGCATGGTTGTTTTACAGTCTGTGTCTGATAATTCTAATATTTGAAGTATCTGAGGGTCTGTTTCTCCTAGTTCTTGCTCATGGTGTCCTATTTCCTTGTGATCTACCTGGTTCTCTTCAGCCAGGCTGGACACTGTATTTGAAAATTTATTTATAGGGATAATTTGAGGCTTAGGATGAAGTTACCTTCCTCCAGAGATGATTTACATTTGCTTCTGCCAGGCTCCTGAGGGCACTGCTATTCCAGGACTATCTATATCCAAATTCAGGGCTTATGGGTCCCTGGACCACCCAGGTGATACAAATACAGGCCACCCTATTGAGCTAGTCTGGTTTGCTTATTGTACCCTCTGGAGGCGGGGTGGGGTGGGGGGGTATCAATGATGTGAGCAACTGGCTGACAGGCGTGCACTTCCCAACTCTGTGTATAGTGACCCCTTGTTGATGTTTGAAATCAACTGTAGCAGGAGTATTTACATTATGGAAATTGGCAAATGCTATACATCAGGACCCTCTCCCCAACCTCACCCGGAGCTGGTTGGCAAACATTTACCAGCATACCAACAGGGTCTCAAATTATCGTGGGGGCAAGTCTCATCTCCCACCTGGACTTTTATTTCTGGCCTCTTGCCTCAAAAAACCATTCATGCTAGAGTTCAAATGTTCTAGATTTGACAGATATCTGCCGGGTTAAGATGGCTTCTTTGCTGGATTATCTTTCAGGGTTCTCGTTTTCCTTCCATTTCAGCTATTCCTTCTTATTTTGTCAGCATGTGGTGGCTTTTAGAATGTTTTGATACTTTTTCTACCATTTTTAGTTGCTTTTAGCTTGAGAGTTCCTCTGGATCCCTGGTTACCAGAAACTGGGAAGTCGGGCTCTCTCTGAATGTTATTATTCTAGATATGTTAAAAAGGTTACAGAAGTGAGTTATTTAGTTATGGCTTGTGGCTTAACCTCTCTGGGCCTCATCTGTAAAATGGGATGGAAAGAACACCTGCCTCACGGAGCTAGCATGAGAATTAAACACAGTATTTGTCAAGGACTGAGAACAGTGCTTGGCACATAGTAAGTGCTAGAGACCAGAAAATATTTGTTAAAATAAAGGATCTGGTGATCCCTTGCATCATTATGACCCACACAAGGTCAACTGCCTCTCTTTCCTGGGCTGCTGAATTCAACACTTAATCCACTGTGACACGGGGAGAGGGCTGGTGAGGAGGTCTGCCCCTCTGGAGTGTGATACATAATTGTGAAGAAGCTCAGGCCCAGCTCCTGCTTCTAGGCAGCCTTGGTACTCACCTAGCAACTTGCAGCGGCAAGCTGTTTTCATAAACAGTGGTGCTTTGGTGTTTGGGGAGCAGGCCATTAGCAGAGGGAGAGTACTGAAGAGAACGCTCCAACCACAGAATGAAATATAGTCCCCTCCTTGGAGACAGGAGCCAAAGGGTGTGCCGCAAGGTATGAAACCCCCCTCCTGTGCGGAAAAGGACAATAAAACGCAAGAGTCACGCAGCCAGCTAGCAGACTTCTGGCCAGAACCCTGCTCTCCTGTTGTGGTCTCCAGGATTCCCCCCTCCACATCCATCATAAGGTTGGAAATCAGCATGGTGGGAATGTTGACACTCTGGAAGCTGGCAAGTGCTATTCATCAGGAGCCTCCTGGCCCTCCTCCACCCAGAGCTGGTTGGTAAACATTTACAAGCATACCACTGGTGGAGCTTAACGGGGTCCCAAACAATTGTGAGGGACATCTCCCCCGAAGTGTGGGCCTTATAATAGACTGGGGAGGTCTTGAAAAAAGAGGGTTTTTTGACAAACCAGATATTACAATCTGCCTGTCCATATCTTTCTCGCCTAAAACTTAGAAATGGTCACCAGCTCAAATACCAGTAAACTGGCAATTTGCATATCTATCCATGCAACCATTGGCTTGCCCAGAAATTGGGCCACTTGAGGTTATATAAAAATAAAGAGATAGTAGACATGAAGTGCTTTGAAATACTGAGGCATTCAAAGGTGAGTCAGTGTAATCCAGAAGCTCTTCTAACAATGAATGATTAAACATAGGGTGTCTGCTCAGGACCCAGTGACTTGGAGCAAAGTTAGAGACCTGTCCACAAACAGGCTTGGTGAGTTCTCCAGTTAGGAATCTAGAAGGCTGCCCAAATGCCTTCTGCCTCCTTCCTGCATGCTGCCCAGCATCTGAATATCCTTCCCTGTTCTGGGTGAGCCCTTGGGGATGAAAGCCACCCCCCACTACAGAAGCTACAGTGGGGTCTTTCTCCCTCTCCTGCCAGGGCGTTAGATCCTGGGCATGGGTCCCAACCTTAGCCAGCTGGCTGATGGTTTAGCCAGTCGGTTTTTTAAAATAATAGCTTTATTGAAATATAATTAGCATACCATAAAATGCACCCTTTTAAAGTGGTTTTTAGTATGTTTACAGAGTTGTGAAACCATCGCCACAATTATTTTTAGAACATTTTTGTCATCTGAAAAAGAAACCCTCTACCCATTAGCAGTCACTCCTCTCCCCTCCCAACACCCCCCCCCCAGCCCCAGGCAACCACAAATCTACTTCCTATCTCTATGGATTTGCCTCTTCTGGACATTTCACATACACGGAATAATAATCTGTGTCCTTTCGTGTCTATCTTCTTAGCATATTTTCAAGGTTCATCGATCTTGTAGCAGGTATTAATACTTCATTCCTTTTTATGGCTGGACAATACTCCATTGCTTGGATTTATCACATTTTGGTTATTCAGTCGTTGGTTGATGGTTCCCCCGTTTGGCTCTTCTGAATAAAGTTACTATGAGCATTACCACACAGGTTTTTGTACAGATGTGTTTTTCCATTTCTCTTGCCTATATAGACGGAGGAGTAGAATTTCTGGGCCATATGGTAACTCTAACATTTTGAGGAGCTGCCAGACTGTTTCCCACGGCAGCTGTACCATTGTGTGTCGCCATCAGCCGCGCACGCGCCTTCCAACTTCTCCACATCCTCACCGACACTTGTTCTTTTCTGTCTTTTTTTATTTTAGCCATCCCACTGGGTGTGAAGTGGCATCTTATTGGGCTTTTGATTTTGACTTTGATTTGTGAGGCAGTGGAGCAGCAGTGGGGAAAATGACGTACAGCAGAAGTGGCCCCTGGAGAGCCCAAGAGCGTTGGAGGCACTGAGCTCATGGCGAGGCGGGGCCGTAACATCTGGCCTTCTTTCGTTCCCTCTCATTTTCAGAACTTGTTTCTCCAGTCTTTGCATTGCTTCTGTAAGTTACCGGATGGTCTTCAAGTAAAGTCCCTTTCCACTGGAGCTAACCAGAGCCACTTTCTTTTGCTGCACATCGAAGATCATGATTGATACTGTATTTAAGCTATCCCTTAGCCTTGACACTTATTTATACTTCCTGAATTGCGTCTTGTTGCCATCCTTCACTTCTCCCCAAACTACTGTAATAGTCTCCTTGCCGTTGTCCCTCTTCCCAGCCATCCCCTCCTGCCCATCACCCACCCAGTCCTATGCTCCTGAGACGCAATTGTAATCCACTTCTCCTCCGTTACTTTATTTTTTAAAATTTTTTTTATTTTTTATTTTATTTTTAAAGATTCCATCCATTTATCTGACAGAGAGAGACACAGCGAGAGGGAACACAAGCAGGGCGAGTAGGAGAGGGAGAAGCAGGCCTCCCCGTGGAGCAGGGAGCCCGATGTGGGGCTCGATCCCAGGACCCCGGGACCACGACCCCAGCCGAAGGCAGATGCCCAGCGACTGAGCCACCCAGGCGCCCCTTATTTTTTTTTAAGGATTTTATTTGTTTATTTGACAGAGATAGCGAGAGCAGTAACACAAGCAAGGGAGTGGGAGAGGGAGAAGCAGGCTTCCTGTCGAGCAGGGAGCCCAATGTGGGGCTCGATCCCAGGACCCTGGGATTATGACCTGAGCCGAAGGCAGACACTTAACCATCTGGCCACCCAGGTGCCCCTCCTCCGTTACTTTAATCTTCAAGTTTAACCTCCTTGATTTAGGGCACAAGGCCATCCATAATGTAAGCACTGCTTTCTCTGGGTTGCTCTCCTGCCACCACCCCTAGGGACCCCACAGATTGGCTTAGAGTGCCTCATTGATATAATTTCCTCTCTACCTGCCCTGATCTCCTCCTCCTTCCCACCCCATCTGCTCTAGATGCCCCTGTATCATATCACGAGGTACTGTAATTATCATCGACATGTGTTTCCCTCATTACAATGTAACCTTCTTAAGGGCAAGAACCAGGCTCTGTGCCACATTGTATCTAGGGCTTACCATGCTGTGTTGACACTGAGGTCACTTAGTAAGAGGATCTGTAGGCGACCGGTTATGGCCATTCCCTCATTTATCGTGAAGAAGTCGAGAAGGCAGAGGTGGCCAACCAGACACTGAGGAAGGGGTGAGTGGCATGCATTTGCTGACGCTTTCCTGCCTAGCTGGCTGCCTTCTGGCAATTACCAGCGATTAGGGGGAAGGTAGATTGTGTATGAAGGAACAAGATCACGGAGAAAACTGTGGTTACATTTTTTTAAGATATTGAAATCTCTGGAAAACTACGGAAGATGAAACGATGCCAACTCAGGATGTAAGGTTTATGAAGCTGGAGCCAGCTGTGAGCATTTCCCCCTTTGGCTTGTGTCACGTAAAAGAACATGTCAGCTTCAGGGCTGGCTCCACACATGCTTATTGATGGTCTTTCCTGGGATCCTCAATCTCACACCAAGACTCTGGATATAAAGAAACGAGAGTGGCCAAATCTCCCATTTGGGAGACCCGGCTAGCCTCCCTTCCTCCTGCTGACAGTTCACGTGAAAACATTCCTACTCAGACTCACGAGGAAGAATCATATAGAAGAAACTTCTAGACCCCTGAAGACATCGTGTTGAGCCTACATCCCCCTCAATGGTCACTGAATCTTCTGGCTTTGGTGCATACTGTCCTCTCTGTCCGGAATGTTCTCCCCTATCTCTTTCCACGACTGGCTCTCAACATCTATGTCTTGTCTTCGGAGAGACCCCTCCCGACCATCTTAAGTAAAGCACATTCCCCTCTTGGTATTCCAGGTCACAGGGTCTGGGCTTTTTCTCCAGGACTGCGAGCGCAACCTGCAATGACCCTTTATGTGTTTGTTTCGCGAGAGCCCCCTAGAGACAGTGGCCACGCCTGTCTTGCTCAGCACCGCATACCCAGGGCTGGTGCACAGGAACCATTGGCTGAATTCATGAGTGGACAGAGGGATGGGCGAAGCCCGTCTACGAAGAGCTCAGGCGCTCGGAGAGGAGAAGCCAGGCAGCAGTCGGCCCCTTCGATGGGACAGTGTGCTCTGAGTCTGCCACGGCCCCCTCTCCTTCGTGTTGGAGCCTGCCCTTGATGTGCTCTCGGTGCTTCAGACCCCAGGGCCGCAGCACTGCTCACGGCTCCCTGCTCCAGGGATCCTCAGTCTCACACCTTTCTGCACCACCCCAGTGGTGGTGCTGGCCAGCGGAGGGCCGGGGGACTCGCCCCTTGCAGCACGCGCTGCTGTGTTGTTTGAAGTGCTGGGGAGGAGGGTGTACTAGCTTCTTGTAACTAAACTTGTTTCCCTCCCAAAGAAAGCACCCCTGCTTGCTTTAAAGAGTAAGATATACAGGGCGCCTGGGTGGCTCAGTCGGTTAAGTGACTGCCTTCGGCTCAGGTCATGATCCCAGGGTCCTGGGATCGAGCCCCACATCGGGCTCCCTGCGCAGCGGGAAGCCTGCTTCTCCCTCTCCCACTCCCCCTGCTTGTGTTCCCTCTCTCGCTGTGTCTCTCTCTGTCAAATAAATAAATAAAATCTTTAAAAAAAAAAAAAAGAGTAAGATATACAAAAATAAATACCATGTTTACACTGATGTGGTTTGTGACTTCCAATCAACAAAACAAGAAAACACGAAGGACTTGGGACAACCACATTCCGTGGCGACATCTCGGATGTTGAACTCCCCCCCACCCCCAACCGCACCACTGGTCATTGCAAACCACCAAGAACGGACCGGGGCACTAAGTACCCATTGTGACCGAGAAAGGCAGGAGGCCTGCCTCACCGATCAGCGGCTCAGGATAACAAGCTAAAGGGCACAGGGACCCCGCTCTTAGCTGTCCTGTGAGGTCAGTCGGTCGTTATACTCTGTATTGCACTGCCATGGAAGAATGTCACATCGACCTGGGTTGTTGTTTAAGATTTTATTTTTAAGCAATCTCTACCCCCAGCGTAGGGGTCGAACTCATAACCCCGAGATCAAGAGTCGCACGCTCTACCGACCGAGCCAACCAGGAGACCCTGGCTTTGTTTTTTGTATTTTGTTTTTTTCCTTTAGGCTAAGCTAGCAGAGGGTAGTTCTATGACATACGAGTAGGGTGGCAACTTGCTGTTAATTCCCAATGCCCTGTATCTATTTATTACAGTCAATTTGGAAGCAGCTGCCTGCAGGGGAACTGTTGGCCAAATCCCTAAAGAACGTGTTCAGGCCGAAAACACCAGTGTTGAGGGTAGCCATGGCTTAAGGACACAGATCTTTAAAAAAAAGACCCTTCTTGTCTGCATTGCCTGGAAGTGCAGCAGAGGCTCATGTTTGCAGAGGATAGACAGCAAGTGGGGTGACCCCAAAGCAGCCGGCCCTGACTAGCTTCAGGAGTGTTTGCTTGAGAATGGAGAGGTGCAGGGCAGAGCACAGAAACGATTCAGGGGTGACTCAGTCAGAAAGGTGGTGCAGATTTCTTTTTTTTTTTTTTAAGTTTTAATTTTGAGATAATTTTAGATTTTTTAGAAGATTTATTTATTATTTTAGAGAGAGAGAGAAAGTGTGGGGAAGGGGAGAGGGAGAGAGAAAATTTAAAGCAGACTCCCCGCTGAGCATGGAGCCTGATGCGGGGCTCCATCTCACGACCCTGAGATCATGACCTGAGCCAAAACAAGAGTCGGACGCTTAACTGACTGAGCCACCCAGGTGCCCCAAGATAATTTTAGATTTATAGGAGAGTTGCAAAGGTAGAAGAGAGAGTTCCCAGGGACCACTCCCCCAGCTTCCCAGGTGTGTATACGCTATGTAACCACTATATTGTGATCAAAACTAAGAAATGAACAAGGCTGCAAAGCTGGTAACTACACTAGAGACCTCACCTGGATTGCATGCTTTCCCCAACATCCTCCTCCTGTTCCGGAAATCTGTTCTGGGATCCCGTTTTGCCTTTCTCCACCATGTCTCCCTAGTCTCCTCCGGTCTGTGATGGTCTCTCAGTCTTGTCTTGCTTGTCACGACCTTGACAGGTTTAAAGAGCACTGGTCAGGTCAGTTGTAAAGATGCACTGTGTTCATAAAAATCTGTTGGGATGAGTGATCCTGGCCTCGGAGGTAGAGTGGCCTACAGCCCGAGGGACAAATGTGGCTTGCAAGTTAAGAATGGTTTTCACATTTTTTAATGGTTGAAAAAAAAATCAAAAGAAGGTGATTTTGTGATATATGGAAATTATCGTGAATTCCCATTTCAGTGTCCACAAGTAAACATGATTGGAACGCAGTGATAATCATTCATTTCTAGATTGTCTGTGGTTGCCTTTGTACTCCAGTGGCCAAGTCAGGGATTGTGACAGAGCCCATTTGACCTGCAGAGGCTCAATATTTACTCTCTGGATCTTTATAGAGAAAGTCTGCTGACCCGATGTAGAGAGCCTGGCAGGACTTGGCGTTTGCCTTTATTTGAAAGCAAAGCCAGCTATTAAAGAGCTCCAAGTGCATCTGTCCAGTCATTCCACAGATACTATTGAGGGTCCTTTGTCAAAGCCAGCAGAGACCCCTATTTGGGCAAGTGCTAAGGAAGCCAAAACTTTGGAACTGGAGACAGTTAGTGCTCATCAACCACCTCCCCAGGTCTCTGTGCAGTTTGTCCTGTAATAATAGCTGCTGTCCTATTTTGAGCTCTGCCTTATGCTGGTAACGCTTTACTTGCACCCTCTCCTTTAATCCTCTCAACCAGCCAGGAGCTGTTCCAGGAGGAAACCGAGGTTTCTGAGACGAGCCACAGGCACACAGGGAGTCCTGAAATGGCAGGAGCAGAGAAGCTCAGTCAAGCCCATGGGCTTCCAAGGCAGACGCTGTGCAAAGAATTTACTCGCCATGCTGGGGAACAGCCCTGGGGTCTGGAACAGAGGGGGCGAGGTGGGGTGCGGCGGGGAGGCTCCTGTTGGTTCCTGAACTCTAGAAGCAACAAACCAGGACGGTTTGGTTGGCCAGTAGCTGGAGGCCCTGTCCGAAACAGTGTTCTCCCTCCAAAGGAACATCACAGTGTTCGGTGTTTGGGCCCTAAGTCCATGATTATACTTCTTTGGCCCTTCCTTGCTCCCTTCCTGGTGTCGCTGCTCGGCCATGCACACTGTTGGAGAGTCTGGGGGCTCTGCTCACTCCGCAGGAAGGCTGCCCTCCCCTTCCTCCCCTGGATGGGGGAGCTGATGTCCTACGCCTCCAACATCCGTGTGGCCAGCAGGTGGGGCCTGCTGGGGATGGGAGACAAAGGGCCTCCTGGCGCTGAAAGGTGCACAGGTCTTCTCCATGTTGGTCAAACAAGTTGAGAGACTCCCGAACAAAAGCACCTGCAGAAGGGGGCCCCCCAAAGGTGAGAAGGGGACCCCCTGGCCAAGCTGGGCTGGGAGTGGTTGGAACACTATTGACAGGAACCCTGCTGTCCCCTGCTGTTTTGGCCTCCCCTCCTGGAGGGGACTTGGAGACAGGGCAGCTGGTTCAGCACAGTGGGAGCCCCTCAGCTGTGGTGTGACCATGGTTCCAGATCACTGGTCCAGGCACAGCGGGGCAGACCACTGGCCAGTTCTGCTCAAGACAGTTATTCCAATACATGCAGTCAACAAAAACAAAAGCAGAATGTGCCCAATTTAATGAAAGAAGCCTCTGGTTGGTGTCCAGACTGAATCCAATTCTGAGTAAATTTGTGAAGAGAACAAGTCATCTGAGAGTTTCCTGTTCCCTAAAATGTCCCCAGGAACTTTTTAACTGGCTTGGTAATATATCTCCTAAGCCCTTAGCAGCTGCAAAATGATTCATAAAGCTTGGAGGTGGGGTTGGTTGTTTTGGTTCTTACAAAACGTAAACCGGGTTGCCAAGCCCAGCAACACAACTCGATGAGCAGGTGCTACGGAACCCGGGCCCACGCCGTCTGCCCCACAGTCACCGTGACACAGCCTGGTTTGGGGTAGACAGTTCTGTTCTACATTCCAGGGTGTTCCAAAAACTCACTGAAGCCAAGTCTCCAAGTGGACACCAGGCAGCGGGGAGGGCTCTGTGCACGAGGGATGGTGCTACTGTCATTTACTTCTCTCACACAGACTCTGCTCCTGAGGAGGAAGGGCCCTTAGGGGAGCCTAAATGTCATCTCCCACGCCAGGGCCTCTGGGGAAGGACCTGGTTTGGGTGGGAGGGTGTGATGGACTGAGCACGCGTGGAGAATCACATTTGGCACATATGTCTGCGTGAGAACTCGTTACTGATAACAAATCTTCAAAATCAGGGGCGCCTGGGTGGCTCAGTCGTTGAGCATCTGCCTTCAGCTCGGGTCATGATCCCAGGGTCCTGGGATCAAGCCCCGCATCGGGCTCCCTGCTCGGCGGGAAGCCTGCTTCTCCCGCTCCCACTCCCCCTGCTTGTGTTCCCTCTCTCGCTGCCTCTCTCTGTGTCAAAAAATAAATAAAATCTTTAAAAAACAAACAACGCCCCCCAAAAAAACAAATCTCTAAAATCAGACCAGCACTTTCACCTGTTTACAAAATGACGGTATTTTTTACTCTCAAGGTCAAAACACCGCTGAAGACTCAGTAATGTTCCCCAAATATCCCCCGAACTGGGCTCCGTTTTTGCCTGTGTTTTGAAGCCCAGTGGAATATGGGGCAGTGATCTCCCCCCCGGCTTGGGGGAGGGTGTGGGGGAGGGGGAGGCTCGCAGACTCTAGTCGCTGAGTTCTGCCCTCTGTGGGGCTGGCCAGGTGGTTTCTGGCCCAGGTGCAACGCACACAGGGCCCCAGGGGTGCTTTTTTGCATTTTCTCTGGCAGTTGCCACCGGGGTTAAGCATGGCCAGTGATGCTCTTCATAACGGCCACACACAACTGCTTAGGTGTTTTGCTGAGGAGAAGCCACGAGCAGGGACTCTCAGGAGCCCAGAGCACCCAGCTCCCCCCTCCCACCCGAGTCAAACCTCAGGCCGGGGTGATCCACATGAGGTCGAGGGTCCAGGTGGCACTTGAGGGGAAGGGAATAAGGCCGCACGTGTCCCTAGGAAGGCCTGCTGTGGGTGGAGGCCCTCTCTGCCCCCAGGACCAGCCCACCTCCAGGTCCTTTCCAACCCCGCTCTGGTAGCACTGCCTTAGATTAAGCAGAGAGACAGGCCAGGGTATCCAGCCACCATGTACATCCAGCTACCAGTGTGTTTCTTGCCTCCACCCACTTTCTTATTTCAGAAACAGCGGAATGTCCAACTTTGTGAATTCCATTGCTTAACAGAAATTTGCTTTTAATGTCTAAATGTTCCAAAGATTAGTGGGGGCAGGGAAATGCAGGAAAAGCAGTGCCTCTTGGAAAACACACACACACACACACACACACAAACCCGCACACACAAAGTCCTTTGTGTTTCAAACATTCCTTACAACTTCACTGACCATAGGATCTTGTCTGAAATCTTGTGAAATGGTTAGGCCAAGAATGTCTGTCGTGAATATTTCTGCAGTGATTTCGTCTGGAAGTTCTTCTTCAAAGCAGATTTCTGAACCTAGCCAAACAAGCAAAGAAAACAAATGCCTTCATAACGATTAGGTTTCTAACTAAGAAGCATTTTCCAAAAAATACAAGGAACCGATACTAAACAAAAGTGAGAGGTGCTTTGTGCTACGGTTTGGCTGGGAGTCCTAAAACCCCCCTGGGTGGAAATTGGCTGAAATCCCTTCTTTATGGTTTGGAGCTTGTTACCAAATCTCTGTGAACTTCATTGTAAAGCCTTAACCACATGGTAGGGTTGATTTATGTGTAACACCTGGGAGCGTTACATTCTGAGGTCCCGAGTACACAAGGAATGGGGTGGGGGACTTTGGAGGCTGGAAATGACCCACCAGATACTGGAGTCTACAACTGTCTGAGTTCAGAAACCCTGTTTAATGTGAAACTGGGGATGAACAATGAAAGCTGAGGGAGGGGGCGCCTGGGTGGCTCAGTCGGTTAAGGGTCTGCCTTCGGCTCGGGTCTTGATCCCAGGGGCCTGTGATCAAGCTCCACGTCAGGCTCCCTGTTCAGTGGGGAGTCTGCTTCTCTCTCTGCCTTTCTCCCTGCTTGTACTCTCTGTCAAATAAATAAATAAAATCTTAAAAAAAAAAAAAAAGGAAAATAGCTATCTGAAGTCTTCATGGGGTTGCTTTAAAAAAGAAAGCAAGCAAGCAGAGGGAGAATGACGCCTGGTGAGGGGTCAGTAATGGTGGCAGGCTTTCACCACTGCAGGGCATCAGGCAGCATCTGGGGCTTGGCAGTGGAGACACCCCTGCAGGCCCGGGAGAGCTGTTTATTTTTTTTTTTAATTTTTAAAAAAATATTTTATGTATTTATTTCAGAGAGAGCGAGAGCACGAGCAGGGAGAGGGGCAGAGGGAGAGGGAGAAGCAGACTGTCCACTGAGCAGGGAGCCTGACGTGGGGCTCGATCCCAGGACCCTGGGATCATGACCCAAGCCGAAGGCAGACGCTCAACCAACTGAGTCATACACACGCCCCTCGGGAGAGCTGTTTAGACTGGTTTCTCCAGAACTTAAATTCATAAGGCCCATTTTCCTCCCTCCAGTGGACTAAAGAGGGAGGTGGGCAATCCTCCGGCAGGAGAGGAGAGGAGGACGAGCTTTAGGAACTTTCAAGCACTAGCAACTCAAAGCCGGGCTTGTGCTTCTTCACGGCCCTGTCCTTACTCAAGTCTCTCGACAATGCCTCTCCTGAAACACCTTCCAAGCTGTATCTTCTCTCTTAGTGGTCATGCAGCCCAGCCGCCAAGATGGAGACCGGGTCCGGGGAATAAAGGGAACACAAGAGAAGAAGGCACAAAGGACGGATGGCACATGGTAACAAACGTTTTCATCTCTCAGATACGACCACGGCTCGCTGGTCCTTTCATAACTTATTCATGTTGGGTCCCCAGCAGACTTGCTTTGTTGTGTGAAGGAGAGTGGCCTGCACCAGTCAAGGGAAATAAATGCACTTAGGTCTCCAACAAATTAGTGAGCCGCGGTGGCACGCCCAGACAGAGGCAGCCCCAGTACCTTTGACAGAGGAGGCCGCAGGCTCAGATTTCCACCCCTCAGGATTCAGTCCGAACAGGGTAGCAAAGCAGTCGCCCATCTCCTCTTCGGTCATGTGCTCACCTGAGAATCGTAAAGGGAAGAGTGTCCATTCAGCTCTGGGGACGACGCATCATGTCAGAGCTTAGCATCATCGTTCCGAGGTCTTAAAGAGAATTATCCCGCAATTTCCTTTTCTTGAGACACAAAAACAATCTACGGGGTCCCATGTTACTGTCACAAATCCTTCCTCATATGGGGGTTAAGAATGGTGCTCCCAGGAGGGGAAAGCTGTCGGGGCGCATTTGGAGAAATAAGACAAGTTTCTGATAGCCTGCACTCGGCTTCAGTTCACCTTCCCTCACGCTAGAACCACGGGTTAGACCAAGAGCAATCGTTGTCCAGGGAGAAAGCCTACCTGACTTCCTCACATACAATAATGAGGGAAACAGTAGGTAAAAATGGGAAATTTTACCTTGGTGTGGTTTTACCTCACCCTTGCAGCCCAATGTCATAACAGCCCAGTGAGACTGGTGGCTAGCCCTTTCACCCCCGTTTTACAAGTGAGGACACTGAATCTCACAGGGGCTCAGCAAATTGGGACATAAATCACACTTAGGGACCCAGGACGGTGCCCTTCCTGTCACCCCCCATTTACCAGCTCTGCGGATCAGCAGGTGGCATCCCTCGTGGTTTTTGGGGAAGCAGACCCCCCTGCACCGTCAATTAAAGATGCCAGGGGGTCTGCCTCCCCAAAAACAGCTCCTCTCCGGTGGCAATAGCCCAATGATGTGACAAGATACTCCCTATTTATGGATTTACCTTTCGTTAGAAGCAGTTTCAGGAAATCTTCTCTTCGTATGGCCTTCTTTCCTTTTGAATTGGTAAAACCAAGAACATCAAAGCTCTGCTGGATGCCGCTCATGGTGTTACCGAAAGGTGGTCTGTGATTGAGGTAAACTTTGAAGAAATCCGGTAAGTTGATTTTGTCAATTAGCTTTCCAGTGTCCACATACTCACTAAATCTGATTTCATTAAACATATCTTCAATCTAGGGAAGAGGTTATTAAAAAAAAAAAAAAAAAAAAAAGACCAGAGTAAGCATGAGAGACACTTTCGGGGCACCTGGGTGGCTCAGTCTCAGTTGGTTGAGTGTCCAACTCTTGGTTTCGGTTCGGGTCGTGATCTCAGGGTCGTGAGATCGAGTCCTGTGTTGGGCTCCATGCTCAGCAGGGAGTTGAGTCTGCTTGTCCCTCTCCTTCCCCCTCTGCTCCTCCCCTGCTCTCTCTCTAAAATAAATAACATTTTTTTAAAGAAAGAAAAGACACTTTGTTACACTTCTAAAAATTGGACAGTAACAGACGAATGTTTACAGTTAGCTGAAAACCTGTCTGTTGAGGGTTGCTTATATCCCCCAAGAAAGAGATGTGGACGTCCTCAGCCCCAGGACCTCAGAATGGGACCTTATTTAGAAATAGGGCCATGGCAGACCTAATTAGTTAAGATGAGATCATACTGGAGCGGGATGGGCCTTTAATCCATTGTGAAGGGTGTCCTTATAAGAGGAGGGGAGAGACACACAGGGAGGGGACAGCCATGTGATGACAGAGGCAGGGAGTGGAGCGATGCAGTTCAAGCCCAGGGCTGCTGGTGGCCACCAGAAGCTGGAGGCGAGGAAGAAGGAAGGACTCTCCCCTATAGATTTCGCAGAGAGCACGGCCCTGCTGACAACCGGATTTATCCCGTGAGAGGGGACATGTCTGTTGTTTGAACCCACCCAGTGTGTGATGCTTTGTTGCAGCAACCCTAAGACAGTGGCCAGTTTTTCAATACTATCAGCACTACCACATTATTACCACCTCTTACCTACCCATCTCTTAGTGCATTGACTACTTCCTTGCTTTGTCAAGCAGAGGTTAGTTTCATTTAGAAGGCAGAATCCTCACAAACTTGGAAATGATAAGAATAAGCAAACAATTCCATGTGAAACTCGAATATGGGACCAAGGGCCCTAGTAAATTTCAATTAACTGCACTAGGATTCTTTTTTCTTTTTTTTTCTTTTCCATTTTCAATGTGTACTATTTTATATATACAAAAGATTACATGTGACTTACGGGTTTAATTAAAAAATGAACACCTATGAAGCCATCGTTCATTGAAAAGATCAACCGAACTGATAAAAATCTTTAGCTAGAATAACCAAGAAAAAAAAAGAGAGAAAAGACTCAAATTACTGAAAGAGGGACGCCAGTACCAACTTTTCAGAAATAAAAAGGAGGGCAGCTCTTTCTGCCCACAGGTCTTGTCACCATGTTTTAATAAAACCACCTTTTTGCACCAAATAAATAAATAAATAGAAGTATGAACAACAACAGGTCAACAAGATAACTTAGATGAAATGAACACATTCCTAGAAACAAATGACCAAAACTGACTCAAGAAGAAATAGAAAATCTGAATAGACCTATAACAAGTGAAGAGACTGAATTAGCAATTTTAAAACTTCCCCAAAGAGGAGCACCTGGCTGGCTCAGTCAGCAGAGCATGCGACTCTTGATCTCGGGGTTGTGAGTTGAGCCCCATGTTGGGTGTAGAGATTACTTAAAAAAAAAAAAAAATCTTAAAAACAAAACATAACTTCCACAAAAAAAAGCCAAAGATCAGATGGCTTCACTGGTGAATTCTACCAAATACTTAAAAAATACCAATTCTCCACAAACTCTCCCAAAAACAGAAGAAAAGGGAACACTTCCCAATTCATTCCTGGAGGACTGCTTCCTGGTTTGGAAATTCATTATGCATTTTCCAAATTTTCTAGAATGAGAAAAGGGTGCTGACCTGTCTATGGATTCAAAAGGAAATGTGATGCCAGTTAACGCAGGTCTCCACATCGCTCTCCTTAGGGAACCGCCAGAATGCAAGAAAGGGAGAAATACAAAAACAAACAAAACCCCTCCTCATTGCCATCCACCACTCTCTGTGCGGTATTTTTGTACTATGCACACTGCAGTCAGCTGAAATTCAGAAACCTGAGTTATACCTGGCAAAGGGCAAGAAATGAGTAATTTATTTTAATACCTGCATTTTAAACTGATATGCTTCCTAACAAATTGTGGGGCTTGGAATTTTACAAAAAGAGAGAATAAGGGCCACAGAGAAGTAGGAAATATTTTTTCCCCCAGAACATGAACTCTGCTTTGGTCTAGGAATAAATCAGGAATTGAATCTATATTTGTGCACATTTACCAATAGGCAACCAATTTCTCCCTGTCCACTAAATTTCAGAGAACAAAAATCAGGAAGAGCACCCGTTTGAAGCTACACTAAATATCAGCTTGTCTGGGGCACCCCAGTGTCTTGGTCTGGCCCCAAGTATCAAGAAGAAAATAAAAGTCTTTTGCAGTCCAACCATCCAACCATCCAACCATAATTTCTGTGAAAGATTTGACATACTTTCTTTCCATTTCCCCACCCCATGCATATAAAATATATATGTATATGTTTTGCAAAATTCTTATCATATATGTATATAATTTTGTATCCTGGTTTGTTTTTTTTTCCTTTAACACTGTATCTTAGTAATCATCTAGTATTTTCTTTCTTTCTTTCTTTCTTTTTAATCACCTAGTATTTTCAAAGAAGCCATATATTTTCAATGTAACATTCTAGGAATGGTCTTTAGACATAACATCATTGGTTACAGATGAGAATGAACTTTAATTGATACTATATAAGTACCTTTAAGTGGTAACATTTTCATGTAGAGCATTTATTGAGTTTATATTATGTATAATTGCGAGTTAAATTATGTATAATTTTATGTATAAATAAAACACTATCCAGTATCATATTATTTACATTTTGTACTATATTAATTGTAATTGTATTATAAACATGTGCTATTTACTATGAGCCAGTAGAGACTAGGGCTAAATGTATGATCATTGATGACAGACCTAGGTTTAAATCCTGACTCTCCCATTTTCTATCTGAACTTCTCAGTTTCCTCACCTTGAAAAAAGGGGTAACAGGAGTTTTGAAGTTCACTGTGACGATGTATTTAAGGTGGTAAACATTAATGCCTAACACACGGTAAGCTCTCAAAAAGCAGTAAATACTCTTGTGATTATTATACTTTCTATACCTTTGCTAATTACGATACATGTAATTATAATATAAATTATAATTTATAGTTATATAAATTATAAAGTATATGTATGTTATAACTTATAATTACATAAATAATACACATGATATATATAAATTATAAACGTAACACACGATTTAACTCAATTCAGAAATAGAAGACTAACCCAAAGATAACAAAAAGGAACTCAAAAGTGGGAGTTACTCATACCCAGAGTGTTCCAGAGATCTCAGTGAACATTCTCAGCACAAACCACTGAGCAGGTGATTCACCTCTTACTCTCTTCTCCCATGGGACTGATCAAGAATCACTGCTCAGAAAGCATAGAGTTGGCATCATTGACATTTTTCTCCTGAGCCTCCTTTGCAAGCGTTAGTTGAAAAGACAGATTTTGCTACATGTCTAAACAAAGTTCACGCTTGGGAGAGGAGCCTTGGAGACAGAATGGAACGCTGCGAGCCTTCCCCAGGCCCCAGTGTGAAGCCGACTCCGAG
This sequence comes from Mirounga leonina, assembly GCF_011800145.1. Taxonomy (NCBI): domain Eukaryota; kingdom Metazoa; phylum Chordata; class Mammalia; order Carnivora; family Phocidae; genus Mirounga; species Mirounga leonina. The sequence goes on from NW_023270436.1 coordinate 7,324,066, forward strand.
GAGCGGGGGCTCCCATTGCCCTGCCCAGAGCGCTCTGCTTGGCTTCAGCCCTGCCTTTATTGCCATTCTCACGCTGGCCCTTCCTCCGCTAAGGCTGGGCTTCATTTGATGCACTCGAGGAGCTTTGGACATTAAGCTCCATTCCCAGAGATCCTGATTTCATTCGTCTGGGGTGGAGTATGAGCAGTCATAGTTTTAAAAAGCTCCTCAGGGGATCTGAATGTACGGCCAGGATTGAGATGCATGACTTCAAGGCAGGGGTTCTCAAGCTTTGTCAGGGGGTCAACATGACTGGGAGGGCTTATTAAAACCGACGGCAGGTCCCACCCCGAGTTTCTGATCCAGTGAGTCGGGGAGGGGGACGGCGAGATTCTGCCTTTCTTAACAAGTCTCCAGGTGATGCCAATGCTGCTGGCTTGGGGGGCCACCTCTTTGAGAACAACTGCTCTTAGACCACAGAGCTTCGGCAGAGGGGATACTTGTTCCAAAAAGAATCGGGACCAGGCTTAGGATGTTCAGTAGAAAGGCGCGTTGTAGCGGCCCAGAGAAGTAAGAAAGGAAACAAAACAAAGCAAAGCACACAATGCAGGCACAAGGGAGGTCATGGGAGAATTTTTCTTAAAATATACAAAAGGCTTATTTAGAAAAACCACTTGCTGCCCTAGTTCATTTAGTTCAGTTTACTAGCGGTTACCGAACATTTGGTTTCGTGCTAGGTGAATGGAAGGCAAGTCACTTAATGATGACAAGAACAGCCCTGCACTCTAGGACTTTTCGGTCAGCAAATATTTATTAAACACCTGCTAGGTGCCAAGCCCTGGTCTGGGCCCTGTGAAGAGACAACGTACACGGAGAGAGTGAACCAAAAGGAAGGTTCTGTCACTGTGGTTTGGTTCTCAGCCCTGGCTGCCCTCGAAGAACCCCCAGGGGTGCTTTTCATCACTATCCTTGCTCCTAGATTCAACTGCTCAGGAGGGCGGGCCCAAGCATCAGTACTTTCTAAAGTGCCCTCGAGTGGCTTAATCTGTTTGGATACCGTGGCTCTGAGAGATTCAGTGCCAAAGGCAGGCGCTCCACGCCAAGAGCTGGAGGAGCCCTCAGCGAGGTGGGCCTGGGAAGGCTTCATGGAAGAGGTGGACTGGGAGGACAGCCAGCGAGGATCCAGCCAGTCTATGAGGGGGAACAAGTTGAGGAGGGGGCTCGAGCGGGGGCTGCCTAAGAAACTTCCCCAACCCCTTGCACATGGCCCCTGTCACTGTTGTAACCACCGGCGACAGGTGGATTAGGCTTAAAGCACACGAGCTGGTCTCCTAGTTCTCAAGGTCAGAAGTCTGAAACGGGTCTAAAGAGCTAACATCAGGTGTAGGGGGGGGCTGCGTTCCTTCTGGAAGCTCTAGTGGAGAATCTGCATGTGTTGCCCTTCCAGCTTCTAGAGGTGCCATTAGCCCTTGGCCCATGGCCCTTCCACCTTCAAAGCCAGCAGCCTCATCCCACACTCTGACGTCTCCTTCCCTTATCACGCCTCCTCCTCCCCCAAACCTCTTGCCTCCCTCTTATAAAGACCCTTGTGATTACACTGGAACCACCGGATAATCCAGGATAATCTCCCCATCTCAAGACCCTTAATTTAATCATACCTGCAAAATCCTTTTGCTACGTAAGGTAGTGTATTCACAGGTTACAGGAATTAAGACACAGATACCTTTGGGGGGCATTATTCTGCCTGCCACCCCTTCTGACCCTGTTGAGAAGTCCCGAGAGAGTTCTGGTGGGTTGGGATTCCGTTGAGGCACTGAGGAGCTCAGTGCTATCGGCGGGTCAGAGGATGCTCACTGGCAGTCCAAGGGCTAAGTCTGCTGACATGCTTTGTTTGGTTCGTGTGGTTCTTCAAAAATTAGGATATTTCATATAGAAATCTAGTGTTCAGACTTCTCTTGAAAAGTCAGAGGAGTCTCATGATGGTAGTCCTGCATTTCCATATAGAACTGAGAAGGAACCATCCCCAGTAGAGAGCTGTGTTCTCTGGCACTGACACCACATCCAGGCAACAGGGGCCCCTCTGGCTACCCCCTCCTCAAAGGAGTCTTGGGGCCACAGGAGGTGCCCACTAGATGTTATGCTATCATAGACCACGCTCTGGGAACCCTGAACCCCAGGACTCCCTCCCCCAAATAACCCAAGCCCACTTCTAGGGCCTGCAAGGGCTCCTCCTGAAGTCATCCTCTGAGAGGGACCCTCACCAGTGGTGTGCCCCTCCCCACCACGGGCCTGAAGGGCTGCCAAGGAGGGAGCGGGGGGCGGTGGGGGAGACAAGGTTTAGTCACTGGCCTGGCTCTCCTCATGCTGCCCATCCAAGTGCAAAACTCTAGGAGCCCCAGAATTTGAAGGAGCCCAAATTAAAGGTAGAACTGTCAAGGCGGGGTATTAATTTAACATCTTGTTGCTTGGTTTATAACTTCTACACACTTAGCCACGCGGCACCTGGGCCTCTGCGGGCACGGCTGTGCGGGCCCCGTGACAGAAGGGGGGCCTGTTCCTGGTGGGTTGGGTCCCCTTGCCCAGGACTGCTTTACTTCTGCCTCTGTCATTCACCCCCACGGCAGCAGGAAGCCCCTGATGGCCTGAGCACTGTGGTTCATAATTATACTTTCTAACCTCCCCGTGAGGCGGAGAGGAACATGCTACATCTGAGCTGAGGCCTTCCTCAGCGTATGCGCAGGCTCCTGGTGAGGGTTGGTTTCTCTTGTGCTAGTTTCATAGGCTTGCAGGCTGGGAGGACTCTCCCTCCTTCTTATGCTCGCCTCCTCCCAACACAGGGTGCCCCCTGGAATGTCCCCTGCAGATGAGGAGCTGGTCTTCACCTGGCGCCCTCTCCTGGGGCCCCGGGCAGCGGAGGAGGGTGCTGAGGAGCAGGTTGCAAGGCCGGGCAGCCTCCCTGCACAGTCACATCTGGAGACACTTCCGCTATTTATGCCCGGCTCCGTGACTCACAGCTGCTCCCTGCTTCCTCCAGGAACTATATTTGGATAGCGGCTGCCTTTCTCCAGGAGTGGGACACGCCACGCCCGCTGGACGCAGTCGCAGGGTCAGGCCAGCCCTTGGGGCTCGGCCCCTGTGCTTGCTCTCTCCCTGCTGTCTGGGGTGAGGTTGACCCAGAAATGAGAACACCGCCCATTCCAGGGCCCTTCATGATGACCTTCCCCCAGGCCCTCATGGGAGCCCCGGTGTCAAACGCTTCCAGGCACTCACTCCAGGAAATGGCTTTAAAATCTAAATGGCAAGTCCTCCAGCTTGTCCCAGACCCACAGTCAAGGGTTTGTCAGTCAAGCGCTCACAGCTCTTCAAAGTCCTGCTTCCTTGTAGCTGCACCCAGAAACATGGGTGAGGGCCTGGTTCAAGTTAAGAAATAGTAAATAGAGGGGCGCCTGGATGGCTCAGATGGTTAAGCGTCTGCCTTCGGCTCAGGTCATGATCCCAGGGTCCTGGGATCGAGCTCCACATCGGGCTCCGTGCTCCACGGGAAGCCTGCTTCTCCCTCTCCCACTCCCCCTGCTTGTGTTCCCTCTCTCGCTGTGTCTTTCTCTGTCATATATAAAAAAAAAAAAAAAATCTACTAAAAAAAAAAAGAAATAGTAAATAGAAACCAATCTGGCAGTTCCTCGAACACGGGAGTTACTAGTACAGCAATTCTACCCCTAGGTACGCACATAGGCCAAGAGAAATTAAAACGCAGCTCTACACAAAAACCTGTACACAAATATTCATAGCGGTATTATCCATAACAGCCAAAATGTGGAAACAACCCAAATGTCCATCATTTGATCAACAAAAAAATAAAATGTGGCATATCCACATGAATGAACAGAATATTATTCAGTTATAAAGAGGAAGGCGGCGCGGACACCTGCACCTTGCAAACGCGATGCTCTGAGAGAGAAGCCGGTCACAAAAGACCACGTAGTGCATGATTCCATCGACATGAAATGTCCAGAACAGGCAAATCCACAGAGGCAGCAAGGAGACTGGTGGGTGCCTGGAGCTGGGGGGTGGGGGTGGGGAGTGGACTACTAAGGGGTCACCGTATTAAGTGCACTAATGGGCGTGGGGTTTCTTTTTAGGGTGATAAACATGCTCTGGGATTAGACAGTGCTGATGGCTGCACAGCTCTGTGAACAAACTAAAAGCCATTTCAAATGCATGAATTGCATGGTGGGTGATGTATCTCAGTAAAGTTGTCAAAAAGAAAGAAAAATAATAGGAGGTGAAACCATGGCAAAGGCAAGTAGCAAAGCAAGTAACACTAGTATTTTTTAAAATATATTTTCTACCATCACTATGATCTATCCCGTTATAATCATCAAACCAACAAAGATTCGTACATGCTTGTTATAAAAAATTAAGCAAAGATATATAAAGAGAGAAGAGATATAAAGAGAAGCAAAATGCTCTAGAATGCCCCACCCCTCAGCAATAACCAGTGTTCGACGTCGCGACTTTCAGGGTTTCTTCCTTGTTCGCACTAAAGCGCACGTGTAGAAACAGAACACGGGAAGCCTCACGTCCCCAGCTGTAAAATGGAGACCACAGAAGCATCTCCCTGGCAAGAGGATTAAACACCAGCAGGGTTGGCATAAAACTGGGTGTGCCGTGAGAGCCCCAGAGAGAAGGGCCTGGCTGCTGTTAGTGGTGCTCGTGTTATTATGGTCCTGTCGTCCCCTGCATTCTTTTTTAGCGACTGCATGGCATTTCGGGATTTCTTTCTCTAAATGCATTACAGTGTGAACAACAGAAATCGTTTTGTCTTGCCCTGATCTCTCTGCAGGGGGACACACTGCTCACTGGTGTAGGGGCTCTCAGCTGACCAGAAAGGCCTCCCTAAAACAGTGGGCCACAGAAATAACTCCTGATATTCCTGTTTCAGAGCAAATCCGACATACTGAGGGCTTCTTTTCAACATGCAAATCTCCAAATTCCCATGGGGTCTTTATCAGGGCAGACGCTGTGCCCACGACCACTGGCTCAGATTTCTCCTCCTTGTATGGGGAACACTGCACTGCTTGGCCACGGGCCCTCCATCCCAGCTGGGACCATGGTTTAGCCACAAGATTAGCACAAACGGCTTTGGGAGGATTTGTTTATCTTTCCGGGTTTTGTTCTAGATACAAAAGCAATGCAAGCCACATGCTTGTAGCTAAGAAAAATTAGAATATTACAGAAATGTCTATTATGAGCCCCCCTCCCCATATAACCACAACTATCTTCTAAGGAGGGTGGAAACCACTAAATGGGACATTTTTCATTTAAGGACCCTTGAGATGGGCTTATATTGCAGGTTTGGAAACAAGCTAAGAAGAGCCAAACTACCATGGCTAACAGGGAGAATGTGGAGTTCCTGGGGGTTCGCCAGGAAAGAGGGGGGGGCAGAGCACTGAGTCCTGCGTGAGATGAAGGCCAGCAAGGAAGCCCCTGTCAGGGTGATCATCAGGACTGGGAGAAAGGTCTAAAAGGAGTTTTAGGTAAATTGCTGTGAAATGCAGTTATGTGTCTCTTTCTGATCATTCCCAAATTTTCAAGAAAGTTGTCTTGCGTGAGTGGGCTTTGTGGTTTTGTGGAAACTGAGGAATGAGCTGAGTGTGAGGTCTGGAATGACGTGGGGTAGACAGAGTCTGCACACACACACACACACACACACACGGGAGCCCCCAGGGGAGCCCCAAAACTCTGACTGGCATGGACCAGAGCCAGGTTCCAGCTGGTACCAGAGGTCCCTGCTGACACGGGGTTACACGTACAAAGTAGGAAGTAAAAGTTATCCCAGGGCTCCTGGGTGGCTCAGTTGGTTAAACGACTGCCTTCGGCTCAGGTCATGATCCTGGAGTCCCGGGATCGAGTCCCGCATCGGGCTCCCTGCTTGGCGGGGAGTCTGCTTCTCCCTCTGACCCTCCCCCCTCTCGTGCTCTCTCCCATTCTCTCTCTCAAATGAATAAATAAAATCTTTAAAAAAAAAAAAAAAAAAAACTTTAGGGCTACTATTAATTACTCTGAGATCAAATAATAATGTCAGGGATTCTACTTTCCTTGCTATCTTTTTGCCAGATATGACCAAAGACCATCATTCATTCATTCATTCATTCACTCATCTGACCAACATTTGCTGAGTGTCCATTATGTGAGCACTTGCCAGGCACACACCTCTCTGCTTACATTTATAGAACTAAATGGTGACACGACTATTAATTCACTGCAAAAACCTATCAGCATTAAACAATGATTGCTCTGCAAGCTAAATAGAAACATAGCCACAAGTAAGCAGGGAACACATGTGACACATGGGCAATGACCCAACACAATACTCCAAAGTCCTGCAGGAAAAGAAAATGATGAAGCTAGAAGACGAAATTTTGTCCTATGTGAACTCAGCTGTAGAAAACTGTGACACCGAAGTTTTGGTTCCTTCTAAAACATTAGAAACCGTGTAAATCTTTCCTTTAAAAAAATGAAGATCTGTAAGAAGAGTAGGCCCTCCCTGACCACACTTTGGCTGTTATGCCCAAGTTCAGTGTTCTGCAAAGAATGGGAAGGGTTAGGAATTCTTCGGGGAGGGCTATATTCTTGTATAATTTGGCTTCAATTTACCACACTGACTAGATTCAAATCCCCTAGGCAGTTAAAATGACGTAAGAGAAATATAAATAATGTACAGCCTGGGTGGGCGGGGGGCACTGGTTTGAATCTCTGTGACTGCGTCTTTTATGTAACCAAGTGTTGAAGGACTCTATTAGTTCCATGTCCTTCTTCATGCAGCTTCTTGGGGGTGGGGGAACAGCTGCATCTTAATAGGAAATGTTTCATTAACCACGACAAAGCCTGGATTTAAAAGTTTCAAAGCCCTGAAAACATATTTATTGAAATCCCTATAAATCTGATGTGAAAACCAGAGACCAAAAAGTTTTCCCTGTGCAGCGTCAGATAGAAACTAACTCATCAACTTATGAAGTCTGCACACTGATGTGGCCACATCTGGGACAGGGGCCTTCGGAAAACATCTCCAAAGAGTGAGCGTGTTTTTTTAGGTGGATTGAAAACCCTGGAGGCCAAGGGATTTATGAAGACCTTCCAGGAGGGCACTGAAACTCTCCTTTGTAACAGTGAGGAGAGATGTCTCCCATAGCCAGTGAAAACCTTACAATCGCCATTTTAATTTCTTTTTGTTTGTAACCTAAGGCTCAATGCCACTTTATAACATTTGCTGCAGACTAACATTTTTTTTCTGGGTACATTTTACTCATCAGCAAGACCTGGAGAGGTTGTTGGGTTTTATTATATTTTGCCAATGACTGGGTAACTGAGTATACCTTCAGGGATTGCACATGCTTGCTTCTATAGGAAGCAGGAAAAGGATGGTCACTCTGCGCCCACCCTCTGTCTGTAGCACTTCACATGCCAGGTAGTGACTGTCACAGGGGCTAAACACTCAGAATTCCCTTGCCAGCCAAGCAGGACTGCAGGGAGGACACATTTATATGAGCTTAGGGCTGAAAATCAAGACTCCTGAAGGAGGGGTGCCTGGCTGGTTGTTGGCAGAGCATGTGACTCTTGATCTCAGGGTTGTGAATTCAAGCCCTACACTGGGTGCACAGGAAAGAAAGAAAAGAAAGAGAAGAGAAGAGAAGAGAAGAGAAGAAAAGAAAAGAAAAGAAAAAGAAAGAAAGAAAGAAGGAAGGAAGGAAGGAAGGAAGGAAGGAAGGAAGGGGAAGGAGAAGGGAAGGGAAGGGAAGTGACTTTCAGTCACTTATGCAAAGTGTCTTCACCAGATGAGTCAAGGAAATAATGGACTGGTTTTAGAAAGGAAATTGTGAACAGAGAACCACACAGAGGAACATTCGCCTAAAAGCCTTTTACAATCAACAGGTCCAGAGATGAGGACACGATGATGAAAACAATGATACTGGATGGTATTTTCCAAACATTTGACACGTCCACGTCCTGTGCTAAACAGACGCTCATTTACTCTTCAGTCACCCCAGGAGTTGGATGCTATTACTATTCCCACTTTACAGATGAGGAAACAGAGACTTGGAGAAGTCCAGGAACTGGACCAAATCGCATGGATGACAAGTGGTTCCAGGCAGGGTTTGCCCCAGAGCCCCCTGACCTGGGGGGCGCTGCCTCCCTACGTGGACGGCTGGAATCTACGGTCTTCAGAGAGACATCTGATGCCTGCGCACAGGACATGTGTGACAGTGAACCTGAGACGCCCCCAGGGGGTGGAAGATGACCCTCTCCCCGGCTAGACGACAGAGTAAGGGACGCCTCAGTTCCAGAGGCCTCCCTGTGAAGTAAGAGTGTGTGGGACCTGCTTCAGAACAGGCCAAGGGTGGAGAGGAAGTTGGTGGGTCTGGATGTAACAGGAGTTGATCATTGTTCAAGTTGACTGATGGGTACGCAACAGTTTATTACACTATTTTCTCTGCTGTTGTCCATGTTTGGAATTTTCCAAGATAAAAAGTTAAATAAAGTAGAAGAGGGGCCGTCTCATCACCTCTGACAGGAAATACTAAAGTGAGAAGAGGGGCTACTAAGTACCGACTCTGTGTGACGCGAGGTGGGGTGCTCCTTGGACCCTCGTGACATCGCTGGAGGTGCGAGCTGCTGCCAGCCTCCTCTGATAAATGAGGTCACGGGAACCCCGACTATAGTTGAAATGACTTGCCGAGGGAGCAGCTAGATCAGACAGGTTCTGGGTCCCTGCACTTCTTACCAACATAGGCTTTTTTCCCCTTCCTCAGTCTGGAAGTTAGGCCCGCCAGTCACCCCAAGAAGCTGGGGATTAACTTAAGATCAATGTTTGGGGAAAAAAAGGAGAAGATGAACTAGAGACACAATAAAGAAGATGAAATGCAGTGGGGGGCGGGGAATGCTGGTGAGAAGTCAAAGCAATATTTCCAAAGTGAAATGAGAAAGAGGTTTCCACAATCAGTCCAGTTGGGGGGATGTTGTCCCAAATGTATACACCTCACTTCAAGACTCCCAATGTCCAGTGACCTCCTAAAGCCTCAGAATCGTGGACCCATTTTCTCCCTATGCAGAATTCCATCTGGAGCCCACTCCTGCTGCCCCAGAGTCCTCAGGGTCAAGGTGGCTGACCCTGCCTCTGATTCCGGGGGGAGCATGGGAGCATCCAGGCGTGGCCAACCTGAGTAGCAGCTGCCCCGAGGACAATGGCGAGGAGGTTGGGGGCAGTGACCGGGGCTCTGGAGTTGTGCCTGCCGAACATGCGCCCAGGGATCCACTGAGAAGGAAGGCAACAGGGAGGAAGGAGAGACTCGGGGAGAAGGACGCTTCCTGGCAGCAGCGTGAGGGCCTAGATTAGGTCATACTGGGCATTACCTCTATCTCTAGACTTGAAATCCTGTGAACCAAAAACTAGTTTGCATTAGGTTTCGGTAACCTGTAACCAAAGGAGAGTCCTGACTAATAATCCTATTTCTCTTTGTCTAATCCTTCCTTGAGCATTAGTGGCCCTAGTAAATACCTCATGGGGCCACTGTTCCAAGGCAGGGGTTTGCAACCCGGGGAGGGGGGAAAATGCAGACTCCCAGGCCCCCTACTTGGATATTCTGACTGGCTTGGTCCAGGATGGGCCCAGGAATCTGTTCTTTTAGTAAGTGCTCCAGGTACTTCTGATGTAGTTTGCTGGTTTGGGAGCTGGTCGCTCTAAGGAACATGCTTTGGAAATACAGCTCTCAGGAACACTTTTATGTGGGTTGCACAAACTTTCTCCATAGTCGCTTCCATTTCTGGGCATGTACTTTTACAAAATGTACATTGGTCAAAAGACCTTTTGAGGAGCTTAGAATACCCGCTGTGCTTAAGGTACTCATTCAAGTCTCTGCATGGGTCTCTGGGCTCTCAGAGCTCATTTTTCCAGATGCTATTTGGAGAATAAAAGTCACCTTCCGGTCATACCCAGAGTACACAAAAACAGGTGGTTCCAGGTGGGCCAGGAGAAATAACGGGGACCACAGCTTACTTCCCTAAAATGCAGCCAGCCAGCCAGCAATGTGGGTACCACAGCTCTGCTGGGTTTCAGGCCTTCTGTATGCCTGATGGTGGCCTGCGAAATGTGACATTTTGGGAAAGCTGTTTGGCAGCGGAGCCTTGAAGTTCCTATTCTCTGACCCAGTAATTCTATTTCTAGGACTCGGAGACTGGAAAATAATCAGAGGAGTATGCAAAAACTAGACACAAAGATGCTCCTCACAGCCATGTCTCAGACAGACAAACACTTCAGACAATCTGTGTGTCTGTCAGCTGGGGGCTGGTTCAATTAAGTACAGAGCCCGTGAAAGCATGTCATCTACATCAAACCGAAAAGCTTCTGCACAGCGATAGGGAATTAACAAAATGAAAAGGTGACTTATGGAATGAGAGAAGATATTTGCGGGGTGGCTGGGTGGCTCAGTCAGTTGAGTGTCTGCCTTCGGCTCAAGTCATGGTCCTGGAGTCCTGGGATCGAGCCCCACATCGGGCTCCCTGCTCAGCGGGAACCTGCTTCTCCCTCTGCCTGCCACTCCCCCAGCTTGTGCTCTCTCTCTCTCAATCTGACAAATAAATAAATAAAATCTTTAAAAAAATTTTTTTTGCAAACCACATATCTGATAAGGGGTTACTATCTAAAATATATAGGGAACTAATACAACCCAATAGCAAAAAACAAAAACAAAAACAAAAAAACAATTTAAAACTGGGCCAAAGACCTGAATAAGCATTTTCCCAAAAAAGATAGTCAAACGTGAAAAGGTACTCAGCATGACTCATCTTCTGGGAAATGCAAGTCAAAGTTGTAATGAACTCTCGCCTCCCACTGGTCAGAACTGCTCTCCTCAAAGGCAAGAGGTAGGGAGCCTGGGTGGCTCAGTTGGTTAAGCGACTGCCTTCGGCTCAGGTCGTAATCCTGGAGTCCCGGGATCGAGTCCCGCGTCGGGCTCCCTGCTCAGCAGGGAATCTGCTTCTCCCTCTGACCTTCTCCCCTCTCATGCTCTCTCTCTCTCTCATTCTCTCTCTCAAATAAATAAATAAAATCTTTAAAAAAAAAAAGGCAAGAGGTAAGTGCTGGTGAGGATGTGGGGAAAAAGGGACCCTCATGCAGTGTTGGTGGGAATAAATACAGAAAATGTGACTTATGTTTATATAACGGAGTATTATGCAGCCAAAAAAAGAAAGAAATCCTGCCACTTAGGACAACATGAAGGAAACTTGAGGGTATCACGCTAAGTGAAATAAGTCAGAGAAAGAAAGACATGTATGTGGAATCGAAAAAAAACCCCAAACTCAGAAACAGAAAACAGACAGTGGTTGCCAGGGTACAAACTTCCAGTTACAAGATGAAAAAGTCCTGGAGAATATTAGGTACAGCGTGGTGACTATAGTTAACAATACTGTATTGTATATTTGAAAGCTGCTAGAAGGTAGATTGTAGAAGTTCTCACCAAGAGCCCAAATGTCCATTGACTGACTAATGGATAAAGAAGATACGGCACGTATACACAATGGAATATAACTCAACCATCAAAAAGAATGAAATCTTGCCATTTGCAATGACATGGATGGAGTTACAGTATACTATGCTAAGTGAAATAAGTCAATCAGAGAAAGACAAATACCTTATGATCTCACTCATATGTCAAAGAAACAAAACAGATGAACATATGGGAAGGAAAAAAAGAGAGAGAGAGAGAGAGGGAAATAAACCATAAGAGACTCTTAACAACAGAGAACAAACTGAGGGTTGCTGGAGAGAGGTGGGTGGGGGATGCACTAGACAGGTGATGGGCATCAAGGAGGGCATCTATTGTGATGAGCACTGGTGTTGTATCTAAGTGATGAATCACTGAATTCTACTCCTGAAGCCCATATTATACTATATGTTAACTAACTAGAATTTAAATAAAAACTTGAAAAAAGAAAAATAAATAAAAGTTCTCACCACACACAAAAAATTTTAACTATGTGAGATGATGGATATGTTAACTAACCTTATTGTGGTAATCATTTTGCAACAATACATATATAAAATCACTACACCATACACCTTAAACTATATAAGGTTGTATGTCAATTATATCTTAATAAAGCTGGGGAAAAAAGTGTATTTTTACCACCATGCTCACAAAACAATAGTTACTGAGAATGTTGGTATAAATATATACATATAAACACGTATACACACATGTACCTATATACACGCACAAATCCATACATCTATGTGCATATATATACATATACTCTGTAAACTGTTGATATACATGGACATATACACATGTATGCCATATAATGCCAATTTTTTATTTAAAAATATAGATGTATCTATATCCATATATAAAACAATAGAAGGAAGTCCACCAAAATGTTAACAGTGATTATCTCTGAGTAATTTCTATTTCTGTTTTATAGTTCTATTTTCTAAATCAGAAAAAGTTATAAAATTAAGATATGTCCTTTAAAAATCATGTTTTCGGGGGCACCTAGGTGGCTCAGTTGGTTAAGCGTCTGACTTCAGCACAGGTCATGATGCCAGGGTCTTGGGATTGAGCCCCGAGTCAGGCTCCCTACACGGTGGGGAGCCTGTTTCTTCCTGTGCCCCCCCCCCCAACTCATGCTCTCTCTCTCTTGCTCTGCTCTCTCTTTCAAATAAATAATCTTTTTAAAAAATCATGTTTTCAGAGAATTATTAATAAATGCAAAATGGTTATAACATCAAGTGGAAATATAGGATAAAAATACATATTCAACATGGTACCAATTAGTTTTTTAAAATTTTATATAACTGTTACATCTGTGTAGTGGGATTATAAGTAATTATGTTCTTCATTTCACTTGTGTACCTTTTCCAAACTTTCCACAATGAAAATGTGTTAAACATTTCGCATCTGAAGGAAAACCCAGTCAATTGCATTGTGAACCATGGTCTCTAGGAAGACCATTTTCCCTGTAGTGCTTATGGTCCCTGGGAGCCCCTTACAGCTGGGCATGTTTTGTGAGGGTCATTAGGACCGAGGGCTTCTTCTGAGCCCCACAGCCCAGGATGAACACCCACCTCCCAGCGGTGCCCCATTCACAACAGGCCAGTGAACAGCAACTAAGCACTGAAAATCACCCCGATAATGACCATTCACTGGGCCTTCCCTATGCTCCTGGGCTTGCACCCCGGGGCTTCACAGGCGTCACCTCTTTGAGCTCAGTGAAGGCCAGTCTGTCTAATTCCAAAACCAAGCTCTTACCGGTAAGGAATAAGACTTTCAGGTATATCTTTATGGTACGTCTGTTTCTAAGGAGCGTGTCTGGTATGCCCAGAACATTCTTTCTGATCCATTTATGTGAGAATAACGTTAAATTTTTACCTTGACCTATAATTATTGCCCCCAGAGGTCATTTTCATAAATAACAGATCCCACTGCTGTTCTTGTTTTCCTTCTACCTACCTTTTCTTCCGATGGGTAAAAGCCAATTGCTCTCATGACAAAAGGAAGCTCTGACAGGCAAATGTGTTCCGACACCTTCCTGGTCTCCATTGTATCAATACCTTGACTACGGAGCTGAGAATAGTAAAAATAGTCTTCCAGCTCCTACGTGGAAATAAAATGGAAACACAACACACATTTTGGCTTCAGTCTGAAGCATCCATTAGGACTCCAAGGACATTTTCTAGAAAGTACATTTTTGAGCTCAGTGGGAAAAAGAGCTTTGGAAAAAAGCGAGAAGGTTCACCCCAGGCACATCTCTTTTACAAACTTAACTAGATGTTACCAGCAAGTGTTTACTCTGAGGACAATTACCCTGTAGAATTTTCCTTCCCTGCCACCAGGCACCAGACCATAGAACGGGGTCAAGTCTTCGCCCCCAAGAGAAACTGCTGCCTCCAGAGCACTAAAAGAGCAACAGAAACATCACCGTTAGAAGGCGCTCACGCCTGGCCCCACGGACTTCTGCAGGGTATCACAGTGCCCATTCAGTCAGGGGCTCTAGAAACCTGTTAGCAAAATTCCCTCGAAAATGAAGCTGAAAACGAAAAATTCCATTTCCATGTGGAATCTGGTGGTGCAGGGCACCCGCCCTAATGACAGTGACACTCTCTCGCTGATGACAGGGCAGGCACTTGGCAATCTGTCTGCAGTCTTTGGGGAACACGGCTCTCCTGAGGGAGGGAGGGAGGGAGGGCTCCTGGTGCTGAACCCACAGTCCTCCCCAGCAGAGCAGCTTCGCCCGAAACGTGAGATCTGCATATGACCAGAGCCAAAATCCAGGATAAGTGCAGGTACGCCGCCAACACTAATTGCTTCCATAAAAACTCGGGAGGCCACCAGGGACCCATGCCAGTCAGATAAAAATAACCCTCTGCTCTCTAACACGGGATCAGGCTTTCTAAAAATAGGCACTGTAAATGGTAAGAAAACCTACTTTTTGTAGGAGACTGACTTTGCCCCATACAAAATACACATAATACGAAATCATCATAATAATCCACTAACTGGATTTGGGCTAATCAGGCCATTAGCCTCTTCATGAGGTTATTAAAACACACTTCAGTGTAGACCACAGTGGGGAAGTTGTTAAGTATCCAGAATCTGGAGTCGGAAGGACATGCGTGTGAGTCTTGGCTCTGCCACCTGTAAGCAATATGATCACGGGCGATAACCTCCCTGAGCCCCAGTTTCCCCATCTGTAGAATGGGAATAATTACAGGTCTGCCTCACGGGTGGCTATGGAAATGGAGTGAAGCCACATAAAGGGCTGGACACAAAGCCCTCTCTTCTTCTCCTGTAATGAGTGTTTGTCAAGGTGTGCTCTTGAATCAGAAAGAGCCGGATATGAATCCCAGCCCCACCACATACTCCAGTGCATGGGAGGGTCCTTTAACACCTGGGAGCTATCTCCAGACACATGGGGATACCACGTGGGGATACCAATAGTCCCTGCCTCACAGAATGGCTATGAGATGAAATCGGACAATGCACGGAAAGCAGTGAGCACAGGGCCTGGCCCAGAGAAGGCTCGGTACAAGGTAGTTAGGGTTATTCTTTTCTGTTGAACTGGGTATTAATATACACCTATGCCTCTCTTCAAAGAGTCAGCCACAAAACCGTCTTGGCCGTCTTGTCAGGCCCTGCATAAGCAGGCTGCATTGGGGCCTGGGGAGGGGCCGGTGTGTTCTCCAGGTGGGTCTGAGGCCCCTCTGCAGCAGGGCCCAGGCCTCCCCCAGCTCTGATATTGGCCATCGAGGCAGGTGTCTAGCTGAGAGGACTCCCCCTCTGTGGCCTCCAGGCCTTGCCCAGGCCCAATCCCAACAGGCTCAGTGGGAGGCCACTTTTAGCCACGTGGCTCTGGAACAGGGCCAGGTGAAGGCCAGAAGTGATGCAGAGGAGACTGTCACTACCAGGAGTGTCTGGAGACGACTCACAGGAGCTCCGAATGCCCTGGGAGCAGCTCTCTGGTGGTCAGGACTGTCATACGTCTCCTGCTTCCTGGCCACTGTCAACAGACCCAAGAGAGCTGGAGGAACAGGACTGGGGCGGTCCAACGAGAGCCAGGGAAAGAGACCCACTGTCCCTGTGGTCAGAGCTCCAGCTTGTGGGAATCTGAGGACTGTCAGTGGCCATGGTCGTGCTGGGCAATGAAACCCAGCTGTACTGAGAACGAAGCCAACAGCAGAGCCAGGCAGAGAGCAAATGCTGAGGGCACGCCGTCCCTGCTCTTCCTGCAGGGTGGACCTGAGGTGTCCATGACCGTCTCATGAATTCCCCTTTGTGCTTAAGCTGGGTTCCTTATGCTTGCAACAAAAAAAGGGCGTCATCAGGGCACAAAGGGGAAGCACATTTATTGAAAACCTACTGTGTGCCAAGACACACAGACAGTACTTCTGGGAAATGAGCTCAATCAGGAGAAGCAGCGAGTGCTGTAACACATGGTAAGTGCTCAGCAAATAGTAACTGTTCGCAAATGCTCCCCAGGGGAGGAGGCAGGGGGAGGAAGAGCAATGGTAGTAACCATTACTCTCAAAACGGTGATGATATTCCCATTTAACAGATGGAGAAACTGAGACTCAGAAGTTAAGGGACTAGCCTCAGGTCATGCCGCAAGCAGGCAGGAAAGGTGGTATTTGAATCGGGGATTTCTGCTGTCCTCTGAGCACGACAGCAGGACTAGAGGTGGGTGTGAGGTCGAGCATCAAAAAGTAACAGATTTAAAAACAGGTGCAGGACAAGGGGAGCAGAGGGGGGCATGCCAGCAAAGACGGGGCAAAGGCCCAGTGTGTGTGGACTGAACCCTAGGAGAAGATGCCAGGGAGGGAGGGGTGCACCCGGGAGAAGATCGACGTGCTGCAGGGACAGTATCTGGGCCCAGGAGCACCCCGACAAAAATCGTGGGCACGTGAGAGGACGCAGCATCTTAATTTCACCCTCTGACTCAGTCGGTAGACCAGCAGGGAATTGTGTTTGTTTACTTGTTTGGGGTTGTTACATTTCTTCCCATTAGTGAAGCACTGAACATATTAAGACACCAGAAGCAGCAATGAAGTGCTAATTAGTTTATAATGATCCTTTGTCCCCACAACAGATTAAATTGAAATTCTCAGAAGCCTGGACTCTGGCCAGGCCCAGGAAAGCCATTGGAAAGCGGGTGCCTTTTTTTTTTTTTTTCCTTTAATCTCTACCATGATTATGGAGAAGAGGACAAAAATGAAAAGGAGGAGATTTTGTTCTGTCCCCAGGGTGTCGCTCCCACCGTTCCAGGTGACAGACTAGCTGTCAAGGAATCAAGCAGCTTGTTCTGGGCACACGATCGGGAAGTGCTTTTCAATGTGCGACCTCACCTCCAGCTTCTAAATTCCCAAATTCCCAAAATCTGCTCTCTTAGCTGAAGGCAGAGGCGAAGGTCAGAGTTGCAACTGCGACCTGAAACAAGTATGGATCCAAAGCAGATTCACCTGGTTAGTTCTGCTCCTATTCAGGTTAAGAGAAGAAGCTTCGATGTCTGCCATAAAAGAGAGATGTGCACTTGGCACATGAATCGAAGGAAGGAAGGATTCTTTAGGAAGGAAGGTGCCTCCGAGCTGTCTGTACCCAGCTTTTGAGTGTGACGCTGCCAGGCAGGAGGCTATCTGAGAGGCAGGCGCTGGGAGAAGGTGCTCAGGGATGGGAACCGGCTCTGCCCTGTGGCAGCTCACGGAGTTTGGGTGGATGAGGGGATGCTGCAGTACTTGCCCTTTTTAGTAAGGCTCTTTAGCAAGGCCTTCATAAAGAATAGAAGAGAGGAAATAGTTAATGTATTGAGCCCCAAGCTCTGCTCTATTCAATCCTTACAAGGATCCTATAAAAGTCCCTATTATTATCCTCCTTTCCCCCCATTTCACAGACAAGGACTCTAAAGGTCAGAGATGTTAAGAAACAGGCCCTAGGTCTCACAGCCAGCAGAAAGGAGGCTCCACATCCAAACCCAGGTCTCTTTGACCTCAAAGTCCGAGTACTCTGTGATACTCAACCCTGGACCCCTCCAGCCTCACCCAAGGCAGAGTCTCAGCTCAGGGCAGGTGGGTGAGAAGAGCAGGCTGGAAACACGTTTCAAATAATACTCTCACTATTGCTGTTACATAGGCTTCGGAGATTTGGGCAAGATCTTTCTAGCTGGTGTGAATTTGCGGATGACAGAGTGGGAAGCATTTCAGGGGCCGCGTGTGAACAAGGTAGAATCACACTGCCTTCGCTGCAAATACCACTGGTCCCTGAAGCAAAACAGTAATCTTTTGTCCGCACACGCATATAGACAGATGTCATGGGGAACAACCCGAGGGCCAGGCCTGAAGTAAGGGCTTCACACCTGTCTGCGTGGCTGGTTAAAAAACGAGGGTCTACTCCTGACACCTGCCTTGTGGGGCTGAGCTTCTCACCTGATCACGTACCTTAAGTTGATTTCCCACTGCACCACCGATCGATCCTGTCCTCCAGCTGTGAAGGCATAGCAGCCATCGTAGGAAAGGGCCATTCCCGCCACCCCGCTGGGGTGGCATATAACAGCGGATGTCTTGTGTGGATTGCCATCAACTGGTAAGATCTGAAGTCCAACCTAGAGAGGAATATGTCACTGAAAATTCAGATTCAGATAACTGGGCCCCAGGCTCGGGCCCGGCACATTCACGGGTCATCTCCAGTGCCGTTTACCGGAAGGACCTGCGTATCTGTAACCACTTCAGTGTGTGAGAGCCCCCGTTTCATGGGGTTAGAGGTTCACACACACACTGACCCCTGTGGGCTGGTCCCTTAGGAGAGAGACGCCAGGTTGCAGTAGAGACACAGGAAGGAAGCTTTTACCCGTCTTCATAGTCAGACGTCCAAGGTTTTCCAGAATAATTCTGGAATCCTACGATTTTATGCTTTTCAATAGATTATTTTTTTTAAAGATTTTATTTATTTATTTGACAGAGAGATGCAGGCAGAGGGAGAGGGAGAAGCAGGCTCCCTGCTGAGCAGAGAGTCTGATGTGGGACTCGATTCCAGGACCCTGGGATCATGACCTGAGCTGAAGGCAGACCCCCAACCGACTGAGCCACCCAGGCACCCCTCAATAGATTATTAAACGTAGAACTAAGTGTAGCTAGTTTGCATGTCTTTATAAGATTTTTCCATGTAAATAAATTGGAAAGAAAAAAATCCTTTGGTGACCACATGTCTTTATGGGAGTACAGAAAATGCAATAACTGCTCAGAAATGCTTACTAAGACCCAATTTCCACTAATTTATGGCAATTTTCAGTATCACTGTTGACCGAGATGAAGGAGCTGGGCTTGGCTGTGACACCTGGCATCCCGGAGTCTGATTCTACTTGGGCCTGACTGCTAATCCAACCCCAGAGAGTCATCTCCCCAGGCAGAGAGCAAAGGCTGCTACCTTGTCTCTGTTAATAAACACCATGTAGCGTTTCTGCAGTTCCAAGGCGGTTTTCACTGGGAGGATTTGTATCTGCTCAATGGGAGACCCAAAAACCGGCCCAAGAAGTGTCTTTCTGCATGAGAAAAAAAAAAAGAAACATTTTTTTTTGAATGCCACAAATCTGATCGTAGATCATACACATTTTGCATTCCCAATTTCTTGTCCTGTCACTCAGCGAAGAACCTCCCTCTCAACCGCTGCTAACAGCTGCCGTAAATAAGAGGCAACAGCTCCAAACAGTAAATGCTCCAGGGAAAGTCTGATTGTGAAGAATGCTTTCGTGGTGGAGGCTCTGAGTTTCCTCCTTGACAGCTGAGTGAAGGGAACATTATGCCTCAAGAATGTGTACAGGAACAAGGGACGAGGAAAACGCGGTGAGGAAGTGACATGCGTTGCCAGGATGTAGGAAGACACCCCTTCCCCAGTGGCAGGCCAAGAGATCAGAATGAGGTGCTGTCCGTGGCTCGAGACCCCTGACATACAGGTCTACAAGCGCAACACGCAAACTTCCCAAGCACTGTCTGGGAAAATAATTGTGATGAATGGTGCCCCAGCAATGGTCAGACTTCTTTAACTCAGACTCTGGTAGGAATCCGATCCGAGGTGAGGTTACGGCACATTACCCTAAGCCCAGAGCAGTACTTTCCCTGAAGCGAGCAAAACAGGAATTTCAGGACCCCCGGCTCACACAGGTACCTTCTGAGGCCTCAGGGAGTCCTGCTGTGTTTTATTCTTAATTACGTATCATTTTTTTTTGTTTAAATATTTTATTTATTTGACAGAGAGAGAGATAGCGAGAGCAGGAACACAAGCAGGGGGAGTGGGAGAGGGAGAAGCAGGCTTCCCGCCAAGCAGGGAGCCCGATGTGGGACTCGATCCCGGGACTCCGGGATCATGACCTGAGCCAAAGGCAGACGCTTAACGACTGAGCCACCCAGGCGCCCGTCCTTTTTTTTTTTTAACAGGGCCCACAAAATTGAATACGCTTCACATCCCACAAAAGCTGGATCTGCTCCTGTGTAACCATTACCATATTTTTATATAAGCCTCTCATGGTTTAGATGTGTTTTCTTCCTGTGTCCCCTGTACCCAGCCCATGACTGGTGGGGACAGTACACACTCCAGGTGTGTGCACTGACTAAATGAGGCGCAAATCCATTAAGCAGTCTTTTTTAAGGACCTTCTGTGCCAGGCACTGTGTGAGGTGCTCGGGACACAGACGTGAGTGAGATTTGGTCACTGCACTGAGCTCACAGCCTGACAAGAGATGACAGACGTGGAAGCACTGAAGGGAGAGGTGTAGGAACAAGCGAGTTCAGGGCTCAGAGACTGCCCTGAGGAAGGAAACATGTGAGCTGGGTCTGCAGTGGTGAGTTGGAAAGCTAGAGAATATGGAGGTGACAGACAACAGGCAGCAAACACAGGTGGCGCAAGGGCATGGGAAGTGGACTGTTGTTGGAAAAGTGAAGAAAACGAAAGGGGGCAGCAGCAGGAGGGGGAGGGCGGTGAGCTGAGCAAGGGGGCCGGGGCCAGCTGTGAGGGTGCCACGGAGGGGTGGGGTCAGGTGGGTGATCCACAGTCAAGTTCATACACATGGAGACTTAGGTGAGGTGTCAGAAATGCTAAATGGCCACCTGAGGGGTCATGCACCAGCTAGCTGCAGGTCACCCTGAGTAGGGATGTCTAAGGACCTTCCCCGAGTATCGCCAAGTGGACAGAGGCAGCGAGAGCATGGCTAGGGGCAGACTCTGGTTTAAATCCTGGCTCGGACCCTTAAAGAGTAGGGTCAAGACTGCGGGGAACGTGGAACCACCGCATGCTGTTGCTGGTGCTGCTTTGGGAAACAGTCTGGCAGTTCCTCAAATGGTTCAACAGAGTTACCACGTGACCTGGTCATTCCACTCCTAGGTCTCTGCCCAAGAGACATGAAACGGGTGTCTGCGCGGAAACCTACACACAAATGTTCACAAGAATAGCCCCGAACAGAGACGACCCAAATGTCTGACAACAGGTGGATAAATAGGGTATGTCTATACAGTGGAATATGATCCAGCCATAAAAAAGGAACGAAACACTGTCACACACTATACCATGGACGAGCTCTGAAGAATCTTGCTGAGTGAAAGAAGCCAGACACAAAAAATCACATATTATATGATTCCACTTAAATGAAATATCCAGAATAGACAAAGCCACAGAGGCAGAACACAGCTTGGTGGTTGCCAGGGGTGGGGCAGGAGTGGGGACAGGGAGGGAGGGAATGGGGCTTGTTTTTGGGGTGATGGAAATGCTCTTGAATTAGACAGCGGTGATGGTTGCACAACTTTGCAAATATAGTAAAAATCACCGAAAAGGGGTAAATTTTATGATATGTAAATTATATCTTAATTTAAATTATAAATAAGAAAAAGGGGGGGGAAGTCAAACTATTCAGCATCCCAGTGCCTCAGGTTCCTCACCAGTAAATAGGGACAATGACACGCCTTCCGCCTGAGACCATGGTGTACAGTAAGTCGGTTAATATACGTAAAGCACTCAGAACAATTTCTGACACATAGGAGGGCCATGTAACTGTCACCTAGTTTTGTTAAATGTATCTGACAATTTTGTAAAGTTAGTATCTTTTGCTTCTGATTGAAAAAGTATCACATACTCATTGTGAACAATTTCACACATTTAGACGTGCACAGGATAGATAATCTACCTAGACGCCCACATTGCTGCACCCTTTAATCCCCAAGTAATCATGGGTAAGTTTGGTGTGTAGGACTCAAGAATTTCTTTTATATATTCTAACCTATATAATTATAATTTTATGTGAAAAGTAGATAAATTATAGAAGTGTAATTTTATAGGAAAATGTGTTACGTCTTGGAGATATTTCCATGTTACTACACAGAGAGCTTACTTTTTCTTTTCTAAAAGCAGCATCATGTTTCAGTGTAGTGACAAGTCATTATTTAACTAATCCCCTATTAATGGACATCTGGATTGTTTCCAATTTTGGAAAATATTTTCAAGCAAGACATCCTTTCACTTATGTCTTGGCATACTGTGTGAGGACTTCTGTGGGCTACATTCCTAGACATCAGACAACATGATACAATTTAGCAAAGCTCTCCCAAAAGGACACCCCAGTTTCCACAACCCCCCAACAGCCAGTGAGTGCCCACCCACTTATACTTTGCCAACACTGTGCCCTGTCAATCATTTTTATTTTGCTAATCTGATTTCTGAAAAATGATGTCTTGTTTTCATTTGCATCTTTGATACACTAGTGAACATCTGTTCATAGGTTTATTGGCCTGTTTCTGCCAACTGCCTTTCAAGTTCTAAATATTTTAAGTGCATTTTAAAATTGTTTTCGGTAAGTCCCGCCCCATGAAAAGGCAATTCCTTCCCAAGTAAGCTGTGGTTATGAGGCTTTGTTATTCCTACAACTTAAAAGATGCTTTATGCAAGGGGCTTTACTTTGGAGTGATGGAGATGTTCTGGAACTAGATACAGGTGTTGGTTGCATGACACTGTGAATGCATTAAATGCCACTAAGTTGTTGACTTTAAAATGGTTAGGTTTTTTTTAAGATTTTCTTTATTTGAGAGAGAGCACGAGAGGGGGGAGGGGCAGAGAGAGAAGGAGAGAGAGAATCTCAAGCAGACTCCCGCTGAGTGCAGAGAGCTGCACGCAGGGTTCAATCCCACAACCCCAAGATCATGACCTGAACTGAAATCAAGAGTCAGACACCTAACTGACTGAGCCAACCAGGCACCCCTAAAATGGTTAGTTTTTATGTTTTACGTTACTGAATTTCACTTTGATAAATTATTTTTTTAAAAGATGCTTTATAGAAGAAATTTAAAAATAAAAATAAAAAGGGGTGCCTGGGTGGCTCAGTCAGTTGGGCATCTGCCTTTCGCTCAGGTCATAATCCCGGGGTCCTGGGATTGAGCCCCGCATTGGGCTCCCTGCTCAACAGGGAACCTGCCTCTTCCTCTCCTCCCTGTTCATGCTCTCTGTTGCTATCTCTGTCTCTCTCAAATAAATAAATAAATTTAAAAAAATAAAATAAAATAAAAACAGGGGCGCCTGGGTGGCTCAGTTGGTTAAGCGACTGCCTTCGGCTCAGGTCATGATCCTGGAGTCCCAGGATCGAGTCCTGCATCGGGCTCCCTGCTCAGCAGGGGATCTGCTTCTCCCTCTGACCCTCCTCCCTCTCATGCTCTCTCTCTCTCTCAATAAATAAATAAAAATCTTAAAATAAAATAAAATAAAATAAAAACAAAAAGATGCCTTACGCTAATTTCCAATTGTCAGGGGCAGAAACTCCAAATTATGTGGCCTGAAGTCCCTGCTTAGTAACTGTTAGTGGGAACTTGGAGCCTGGGGCCCTTCATCCCCAATCTACCTGCTCAGTGAACTCAGATTTACTCCGGACTTGCATATCTGTGGGATATTCAATATCCAAAAAGTTTGTATCCATTAAAGATGATGTATGAAGATTCTGAGATCTTCCTAAAATTTCTTTTGTACCTATTTCTTTCAAATGTCTCCTTCCTAGCGTTTTAATATTAAAAAAAAAAAATTGTGCTGGATTTCTCTCCTGTTCCTGCCACATGACATGGCATTTCTCAATCATTTTTCCTTGTACCCTTCTGCAAACAAATGTTTAAAAGAGAAGAAGATTATGATGATCATCTTGGGTGATCCTGGCCTTTGAGGACCTATCTTTCTGAGAAACATTTCATGACACCGGTCTTCCTCAAGCGTGGGGCCAGCTACTGTTGGCTTCGCACTTCCTTCTCTCAGGTGAGGTCACTAATGCATTCTCACCTGTTGCTCAGCCTCAGTGCCTCTGTTCTTTCCAGACATACCCACAAGGCAGCCAAACCACAGGAGGAGAGGGGATGCCCTCTAGGGCTGACTAGGTAGGAGCCACGGCCAGGGCTGCACCTGGGCCCAGTAGTGCCAAGTAGAGGGCAGAGCCAGAACTAGGCTCAAGGGTTAAGTCCCGCCCCATCCTGAGCAGCAAGTTCTGTCACCTCTCTGAACCTCAGTGGGATACTACTTGGTGGTGGGCGGGGGAGGGTGGGTTGTTGAAGATGAATGCAGAGCCCCGGTGCAAGGATGATGCACCATGATCTGTATCTATCACAAGGAGCAAACCCGGGGAGCCCCGGGCCTAGCAGCACAAGGGCCAGCCACAGACGTAGACCTATTTCAGGACAGAGGAGCTACTGCTCAGAGATGTGGAGCTTTGGATGCCCTGGGCTTGGTCTTCGGCCACTCTTCTATCTGCTTTTCCCTTCTGGAATCTTCTCTTGTCTCATGACTCTAAAGTACCATGTGCTCCTGACCTCAAATGTGGACCTCAGCCCAGCCTCTCCCACAAACTCCACTCCCCTACCAAGATGCAAATTCCATGGCGGCAGGAACACTGCCGTTGGCATCCCTACCTTCAGCACCTCGGACAGAACCTGGCTCAGGTAGAGGCGGGGTAAATACTGAGTGAACACGTGAATGCCATCAGGTAAACTTAAAAACTCCCTTAGGAGCTCAGAGTAAGGAAAATCGCACAATTAGGGGCACCTGGTTGGCTCAGTCAGGCGAGCATGTGATTCTTGATATCGGGATTCAGTTTGAGCCCCACAATGGGCATAGACGTTACCTTAAAAAAATAATAAAATCTTTTTTAAAAAATCGCACAATTGGTAATTTTCAAGTGAATATATATGTTTTTTTATCCACGAGAGAAAGATGGGAGAGTTTATAAAGCATCAGCGACTTTGCGGGTTCCTTTCCTGGGTCTCGGGCACTGAGCTCTGGGTCCCTCATCTCTGTGCAGTGCTGGGCTCTGGATTTGCCTCCTGCCTCTGGCAACTTCCCAGCCACGTGACCCTGGGTGAGAATTATTCAACTCTTCTGTGCCTTGGTTTCCTCCCCTGCATAGTGAGTGGTAGTAAAGGTAGCCAAGCTGCTCTCAGGTCTGTAAGTTGGGACTTAAAAGAAGCCGGGGGCGGAGAAACTGATCTAGGTATCACATCAGCGGGAAGCTCCTCATGCTTACCTGCACATTTTGGTGGTAGAATTAAAAAGTTTCACTTTGTAGCCACTGTTGCAAATGAGCAGGAAGAGTTCCTTGGTGAGTGGTGGGTACCAGACCATACAGGTGGGATAGTTGCCCTGGTCGGTGCGGTGAATGTCCAGGACCTCCAGGTTGTCTCTGTAGCTCTTGAGAAGATTATATTCAATCTGCAGAGGAGGCCAGATAGACACACATGAGGACTGAGCCAAAGGAAGGCAGCCAACAGTCCTATTCTGGGAGAGACAGTATTGGTCCTCCTAAGGGAAGACTTGCCTAGACCCTCACTCCTCATAGGCTGCCATGATGGAGCATTCCTTCTGAGCAAAGACAATGAGCTAAGTGCTCTAAAAACATGACGCCACTTAACACTCCTGACTCCCCTGCCAAGTCATGCTGTTGTGCCCATTTTACAGATTAGAAAACAGATGTTCAGAGAGGTTCAGTGGCTTGCCAAGGTCACACAGCTAAGAAGTAGTAGGGTGAGAATTCAAATTTGGGTCCAAACAGACTCCAAAACCTGAACTCTCACAGTTGTGTTATATCGTCTCCCTTACCATTATCTTGGGAACTCCTTGAGGGTAGGAACTAATTCATATCTAAATCTCATCACTTAACAGTCATAAATCAGCAGCTTGCTGAATTTCATCCATAGGTAGGTTTTGGTGGCCAGCCCATAATGAATGGATGATTGGATGGCCATAATACAGGACAGAAGGGGATGGAAGAAAGAGAGGGAGCGAGGAACAAAGTTAAGATGGATAGATACAGATCTTTGACTCATGATGGGGTTACATTCCAATAAACCACTGTAAGTTGAAAATACCATAGATCAAAAATGCATTTAATACACCTAACCTACCAAACTCCATAGCCTAACCTGGCCCACCCTAAACATGCTCAGAACACGGACATGAGCCTACAGTTGGGTGAAATCACCCACCACGAAGCCTATTTTATAATAGAGTGTTGACTATCCCGTGTAATTTATTGAATTCTGTGCTGAGAGTGACAAACAGAAGGGCCATATGGGTGCAGGTGGCGGTCAGCCTCGTGGTTGCGTGGCTGACAGGGAACTGTGGCCGCTGCACAGCATCCAAGAGAGGATGGGACAAGACCCAAATTCAAAATGCCAAGTGCATTTTCTACTGAAAGGAGTATTGCTTTTGCACATCCTTGAGACCAAGTGTCGACTCAGAAAGGTTTATGCTACCTCATTGTACGTTCATTTTCTCCAACAAACACCCAGACTTTGGGCCCGGTTCTATGCCAGATGCCAGGGACACAACAAGAATGAAACACCCACTGTCCCGGTGGCAAGGTAAATGGACACTGAACAGCTCACCAAGAGCCTGTCTCTCCCGAGGCTCAGCAGTCTCGGCTCATTGCTGTCCAGATGAACCCCAAACAGGAGACTGCGGATGCTTTTGCGATGAGAACGAAGCCTTGCCAGATATTCCCAAACCCGGTGTCCATTTTTGACTACCACCATGTAAACAGCCACAGTAAAGTGTACATCCTGAATAGGAGCCAAAGAGCAGAAGTTATTCCTTTTTAAGTTTTGTAACTTAAAAATCATCACCATGTTTTTCATACTAATGTTGCCTTTAGAATATTTTATCCAAAAAGAAATTTTAGTCTATCTGAGCAAGTAAAAAAAATCACATCCATTTTACAGATGAGAAAATTAAGGTTAAAAGTAGATAACCCACAAAGGTAAGGGGGGGGGTAGAAAGCATCTACCTGACACCGTGGTCTTACGCTTCTTTCCAGTCCCCACCTCATTCTGTGTGGAAAACTGAAACCCTGACTCTTTTTGCCTTTGTCTTCCCTACTCTGTATCCAGCTACACAAAATGAAAAAGGTATGAGTTCTAAAAAGTATCACGGCTGAGAGTGAGCCGGGTGGGAGAGTGTGCGAGAGCAGCCGGAAGGGAAAGGGGTACCTGGGTCAGGAGCCGCAGGGGTGAGGAGGTTCAGCGGTGAGCCTGTAAAGGTGTGGAGCACACAGACCAGGGGAGGCGCCGGGCACAGAGGCGGGGGTGGGGGAGTAGTGGGGACGTGGGGAGCAGCAGGGACGTGGGAAGCAGCTGTGGCTCTTTCCCCTCGGCCAACATCAAGGCGAGATGAGCACACGGCAGACCAGGAGAGCTGGCAGGAAGGGAGAGGCTAAAGGTCTCAGAAAATCTTTACTGAGCTTAGGAGCCCTATTCACAGAGGGAAGGAACAGAATCCAAAACACCGGGGGAAGACGGTGCTTTGAGATAAATGTGAATGTCATCTTGTCAAAAATCAAAGGGAAAGATGAAAGAACAGATGCCAAGGAAGGGGTCCAGAAACCAACACACCAAAATGAGCGGTCAGGATGG
This sequence comes from Mirounga leonina, assembly GCF_011800145.1. Classification (NCBI taxonomy): domain Eukaryota; kingdom Metazoa; phylum Chordata; class Mammalia; order Carnivora; family Phocidae; genus Mirounga; species Mirounga leonina. Next base: position 7,351,499 of record NW_023270436.1, read on the forward strand.
CAGAATCCCAGTCTGCAAGTCCTGAGGCCTGGTCTCATTTCGAGCGAGAGTCCCTCCTCTCTTTACAGTGGCTTTGTGGAGATACATTTCCCACTGCACACAATTCACACCTTTAAAGTGTACGACCCCGTGGTTTTTAGCGTATTCACAGAGCTCACCACCACAATTTTAGAGCATTTTCATGACCCCAGAAAGAACCCCAAATCCACTAGCAGTCACTCCCCGTCCCCCCACTGCGCCCCCCTCCCCGCACCTCCACCAGCCCTCCCTCCCTTTTGGTCGTAAACAAGATTGCTAGATCACAGGACAGCACCCAGTGGAAACACTCACAGCAGTTGCCATGTACTGGGAGTCATGGGAGAAGCTGATATGAGTCACGTTGGTTCTGGAATATTTGAAAGGCTCTGGGATTTGGTTTTCTAGGGACATTGCATCAAGAATATAAACTGTCCCCTCAGTGAAGCCAGCCCCAAGAAGGGCTCCTGAAATCACAAGCCAGAGAACAATGCTCTAAAAAGGACTTCGTTCCTTCAGAAAACATCAACTCTCGGGCCAGACTCTGTTCTAGGTGCTGAGGAGACAGCAATGAACATGACAGGCCGGGACCCTGGCAGGAGAAATAAACGGAAAAGCATGAGGCTCTGGGGTGGGTGCTCAGACACTACTAGGCACGGAGTGCTGCAGGGTCCCGAGGGGCAGGTGTCTCATCTAGCTGGCTGTGGGGACAGCGGTCAAGGTAAACTTCCAAGGGCACAGCCATTGGGTCTGTTTTTTCTTGGAGCCCAAGATAGGCTGATAAAATGAAAATACCTTCAGGATTGTAGGTTAGACTCTGGACGCCAAGCCCCTTCTCAAAGACCCTGCTGAAAAGGTACTTTTTCTTTTCGTAATCCCACACTTTGATCATCCCACAGAAACTCCCAATGGCGATGAGGGGTTGGTATGGGTGGCAGGAGATGGCACAAATCGCATCCTTGGGCTCCACGAATAACTTCTCAAGTTTGGTCCCATCTGTCGTTAAGTGGTACACTGTTGCATCAGATGTTCCAATGATAAGATTCCTGTTTGCCAAGGAGAGACCCAACAGTATCAGTGTTTGCAGGGAATGGGGCACGTCAGCTATTCTGCTTCTAATTGCACAGGAAACGCCTCTGTCGTCTGTAATTTAGTGACATTATTAACCCAACATCTCCAAAAATACACTACCAATACCCAACAGCCTCCATTTGCAAGTGAAAAAGCCCACATTTCTACATGTAAATTGAGTCATTAAGTATGCAGATGGACAGTCAGTTGTACAATTAGCTAATCTGCACATGCAAATATTCATTTGTGTATGCAAATATGGAGTTTGGTGCAGACATACAGATGTGCCTGCAAACACTGCAAGGGTAATTAAGCAGACTCACAGATAATTCAGTCTTGAAACGTTATGGCTGTTAATTATCAAATGCCTTTAACCGCAGCGCTAGGACAAACTCGGCTTCGAGAAAAGACACCAAGCTGCAGCAAAGGACTCCAAACACAACAGAGATTAGAGCTCAGGGATAAGCCCTTTCCAGTTTCCAGTTGCTAAAGACTCTTGAAAGAAAATAATGCTTCATTTTAAAAAACGATTGGACAGTGACTCTAATCAGCTGTGGAGATCCATCCGAGAGCCCCATAAAGGCCCTCCGAGGAAATCCTGTTCTAGCTCGTGTCCCGGGAACACGGTGAACATTCCACTGCGTGCCGACTAACAGAGAGGACATCAATCATTTGTTGGCCATTCAAATTCTAGATTCATTAACAACTTACCTTACAATAAAAAGGTCACCTTTTAAAGTGCAGTCTGGAGGATAGTTTGATTTTTCAGTGGGCGGAGCTGCTGGGGTCTTTGAAAACGACAGGGTCCTTATGGAGCTCAGTTGGAAGTTGCTGTACCAGTTAACAATGGACAGGGTGTGATCGTAGAACTTAATGTTGCCTCTAATATCACCTGTGACAATATAGCTGAAAGGGAAAAAACATCGTTTGGTAACTAACAGTAGTAGATACCAACTACTGAACAGCTAATTATATGTCAGGCTTGGACTCCAGGTGTTGTAAAAACTTCACTTAACACTGTCCTATGAGGCTGATTTTACTGTTGTTCCGCTTTACATCTGGGAAACTGAGGCTCAGAGAAGTTGCTCAAGGCCTGGGGTTGCCAGATTTAGCAAATAAAAATACAGGATGCCCCAGGAAATTTGAATTTCAGTTAAGCAATGAGTAATCTTTTAGTAGGAGTATGTCCCAAATATCGCACCGGACCGACTCACACGGGGCAAGGCTCTGGGCCCGTGGCCAGTCTGTGCGGGGATCCAGGTGCACCTAACGCAGAGCGCACACTCTCGCTCTCCTCTCCCTGCCCTCCCAGATCAGCCCCGTGCAGCGGCAGTGGGCGGTGTTGGCATTCTCTGCCAGGAGCCCACGGAGGACTCCAGAGCCCATCTGCCCGCCCTCCGAAACCACACAGCCAGGCAGCGGCACGCAAGCAGCTTTACAGGAAAGCACTGCTCTCAGAGCCACGGCAAAACCCTGCCGAGTCTCGGCCCAAGGCCGTGTCGCGTGACAAAATGTCTTTTATTTCCAGTCCTCGGATCCAACCCAAACGGGCTTTTTTTTTTTAAGCCTCTGACATAAGTGTAATCACGGGGAGATAGAGGGATGAATTTCCTCTTATAGATGCAAAGTGATTAAATGCAGTTTCCGATTAATAAGCAAGCCAGGTAGGCAGAGTAATTGGCTACAGCATCTTTCACTGCCCTCTGCTGGACAGAAGCGGCAAAACAGGCCAAGTGTTTTCAAGACCCTTCATGGGCTCCCTGGTCCTGGCTGGGTTTTATTTAACATGGAGAGAGGGGGAACCCAGGCCTTAGTCTTTACTGGGCCCTAACCCCCCCAACTAATTAAAGGTTGATTCATCATCAGCTGCAATTCTACTATTGTCTTTTCCACACCCCTGAGTGAGGACAATTTGCATTTCTCTTTGTAAAGCCATGCCAGGACCTCACTGCTTCCTGTATTAAAAGAAATGAAAAGGAAAGCAGGGCTTCTGGAAAGCAGATGGCACAGTGACTCCAACTACATGTGCATGGTCCCTGTCATTAGGCAGCGGGAACTTGGGAACTTCTCGAACATACTAATAAGGACTATTTCATCTAGAGCTCCCCTGTGCCAGACAAGGTACTATGAGTTTTACATGGCTTGCCTCACAAAATCCTCATAAAATCACTCTGAGAGAGAGTGTGGTCATGCCCATTTTGCAGATGGAAAAATGGAGGCTCAGCCAAGTTAAATCCCTTGCCCCGAGTCACTCAGCAAGGAAGGGATGTGAACCCTTTTCTGTCTGAGACTAAGGCTTTTAATGACCCTCTCTGAGCCCCCACAGCCTCTTGAGTCAGTAAACTTTATAAAGTTCTGTTGTATTTCATCTTTTCATAATGGGTGTTATTTTGTAATCAGAAAAAATATAGCTATTCACGTTATTTTCTTAAAATTAAAGTATGTAACATTTAGGGTGCAAAATAAGTCTAATTAGTGTGGAAGAAAAAAACAAGTTTCTTTTTGTTTCACCAACACAGAGGGATTTTTAAAAGTAATGCATGCCCATGATTAAAAGAAAAAAAGAAAGGCAAACCAATTAGTACAAATGAGACTACAAGAAGAGGTGCATCCATCCTGACCCTTGATCCTACTTCTCTGTTCTTTTCCTCAGAGGCAGCAAACATTCCCAGTTAATAATGAATTTCACCAGAAATATTCTATGCATATACAAAATATATGTATACATCCGAAAGGCTTTTAATATACTTTGGTAATCACTGATAGCTACTTTTTCATTAAGTTAATTACCTATCAACTGTAGTGAGCACAGTGATGCCCTCTTTCTGCAAATGAACCAATTTACAAGGTTTAATGTGAGGAGAGCCCACCAAGGCGGAGGCAGAGGATGGCGGGCGGTGTATGTCCCAGACAACCAGCTTCCCTTCCATTGTTGCTGAGAGTATTTGTGTTAAATTCAAATGAAAGACTGACTGGCTGAATTTTCCCACAAGCTTGTTGAATGTCTGCATTTCAAAAGACAGATTATAAGTTACAGTGGTAATAAATATAAAACAAAGCATTTGTCAATATGGCATATTTTATAATATTACATTGATTTACAGTAGGAAAAAGATACAATTAAAAAACCAATCACTAAGAAATCTCTCCCCCGTGGATTGCCGTGGTGCAGGCCATTCTGAACCTCTGAAGGTTTGCTAGGAGCAAGTGAAGGGTTGTGTACTGGGTTAATTAAACTGTTTGCTTAAAGCAAATGAAAAGGTGTTTAACCACTTGTTTATACCTGTTCAATTTCTCTTACTGAGGTTTCAGAGACTGATGAAACTAATGTCTATCGTGAGCAAAAGCATGCTCCAGTTGTAAGATATCACAAAAATAATTATCCCAGTCTTGTAATTATAAACTTTTTTTCCCATAAACCATTTTCCCATCAGTAGAAATTAAGTACTATACACAGACATGCCCCTGACTCCTCAAGAAATTTGTGCTACATAAAATAAGGCACTAGGGCCATCTTTCTTAGGCAATGTCTTGGAGACCAAGTGTAGAAAGAACCCAGAGTGTGAATGGAGCCCCTCAGGGAGTGTTTAATGAATGAATAAATCAAAGAAACTCCTCCATTTGTCATGCAATACAGCAGGTTTGCTGCCCGGTTCTCTAACCACACGGAGAAGACCCTAAGGCTCACCTCTTCTGTCTTAAACACAAGACGGTTAGTAAAACAATAACTGGTCAAGTAAGGGCATCAGGTTCTTCCTAAGAGCTGTTCTGCTTCCATACAAGGCATTTTCATTTCAAGCTGAAGTCAGTCCTCGTTTGTGTGTTCTGTATTTGCAAATTCACCTACTCCCTAAAATTTATTTATGACCCAAAATCAACCCTCATGGCACTTTCATGATCGTTTGCAGACACGTGCACGTGCAGAGTGGCAAAAATTTGACTTTCCCTGTGCGCACATTCCTGCCGAGGTCGAGCAAGGACATGCTCTGCCTTCTTGTTTCAGCTCTCAAACTGTAAACAAGTATCCTTTTCAGGGTCTGTTTAGTGCCATGTTGTTCACGTTTTTGAGGTGCTTTCTGTTGATGATGGCAGTATTCAAACTAGCCGCAAATATGCTACTGAAATGCTGTCTAGCATTCCTAAGTGTGAGAAGGCCATGAAGTACCTTCCGGAGAATATACCTGAGTTAGATAAACTTCATTCAGGCATGCGTTCCAGAGCTATTGGCTGTGCATCAATGCTAATGAATCAACATTATGTATTAAACACGGTGTCTTCAAACAAAAACACACATAAAACAAGGTTATGTATTGATCTGTTGATGAAATTGTTCTGACCCGAGGCTGGCAGGAACCCAATCCTGTATTTCTCCTAGGAGCAATGATCTTGTATTCACTAACTGAGGTCTGCGGAGACTTTATGGAACGAAACTGCCAGGAATAAATGAGAATTGGCTTTATTGTTTGATAACTTTGATTTATGAGAAAGAGTTTGCAGACAGAATAATCTCTCTTTGTATTCATCCATCTCATCTTTTTTTTCTTTTTTTTGGCATGCCCTCTTAAAAATAAATTTCTGTAAATCGTACCAAGAGTAAAGAAAGGAAGCAGAAGAAACACCATAAGGTGCTCACTGAGGGCAGATTACATGGGTGTCAAATGCAGTTGCTGCAGGAGACAGGACCCGAGGTCCACCTCAGATGAGACCGCTCCAGGCAAGCAGGCAAGATAAATGGTTTCCCCCAACACCTGCCTCACCGCCTTTCTACTGGCTCTGAAACATTAAATACCCAGATTGTGTTGTGTTACTCTGAAAGCTGGGTAGGCTAAAAAGGAGCCACTCGTGTTCAACTATTTATTACATCAGTCCAAAGCAACTTCCATTCTTTGTCATAAGCACACATAGGTTAGTAAAGCCATCACTTATTTGGATATTTTCTCAAGGTAGTCAACTTTCTTTTCCATATTTTATTTTGAACAATGGTTCCATTATTTTCAGCTGACAATTCAATATGGTAAAGGACCCAAGTAAAAATGTCAAATGATTTCCCAACGGTTTAATATCAAGACATACAAAGAGTAGCCCAAAGTGACTAAGCTTACACATACTTATTTACTCTCCACAAAATCTGACACATAAAAATGCAATAGGCATACTCACTTTTTCTGTTAAACGTGGGGCACTGTAAGCAAGTATATTTCCCTCTTCATACTGATAAGTACAGAAAAAATAATCACTACTACAAAAAGACCTAGTTTCCAAAAGAAAGAACTAATATAACCACAAGATCAAAACAAATGCATCTAAACAGGGTCAGAGGGCGCCTGGGTGGCTCAGTCGTTAAGCATCTGCCTTCGGCTCAGGTCATGATCCCAGGGTCCTGGGATCGAGTCCCACATCGGGCTCCCTCCTCGGCGGGAAGCCTGCTTCTCCCTCTCCCACTCCCCTTGCTTGTGTTCCTGCTCTCACTGTCTCTGTCTCTGTCAAATAAATAAATAAAATCTTTAAAAAAAATAAAAAAAAAATAATAAACAGGGTCAGAGCTTTGCAATCTCTACAGATAAGAGAATCTGCTGCCTCCAGGAACATCTGAAAACATTCTGAAAGAGGGGCACCTGGGTGGCTCAGTCGTTAAGCGTCTGCCTTCCACTCAGGTCATGATCCCGGGGTCCTGGGATCGAGCCCCACATCAAACCCCACATCAAACCCCGCATCAGGCTCCCTGCTCGGCGGGAAGCCTGCTTCTCCCTCTCCCACTCCCCCTGCTTGTGTTCCCTCTCTCGCTGTGTCTCTCTCTGTCAAATACATAAATAAAATCTTAAAAAAAAAAAAACATTCTGAAAGAAAAGCAAGTACGTAAAAAAACGCCACAAATGACTGACTTTAAATGATAGTAAATGCAAATCTGATGGCCACATTTATAAGGCATTAAAGCTACAATAAGTACGGGAAGTAATGACCACCACTGAAAATTAGTGATTGAATCAGTATTTTTGTTTTGCTTTTTTTTTTTAAGATTTTATTTATTTATTTGAGAGAGAGAGAATGAGAGACAGAGAGCATGAGAGGGAGGAGGGTCAGAGGGAGAAGCAGACTCCTTGCCGAGCAGGGAGCCTGATGCGGGACTCGATCCAGGGACTCCAGGATCATGACCTGAGCCGAAGGCAGTCGCTTAACCAACTGAGCCATCCAGGCGCCCTGTTTTGCATTTTTAATTGAGGTAAAATTCACATAACATAAAATTAAACCATTAATCATTTTATTATTTTTAAAAGATTTTTTTTTTACATTTTTTAAAATTTAAATTCAAGTAATTATAAAGATTTTACTTTTAAGTATCTCTACACCCAACGTGGGGCCTGAACTCACAACTCCAAGATCAAGAGTCACATGCTCCACCGACAGAGACAGCCAGGTGCCCCAACCATTAATCATTTTAAAGTGTACAATTCAGGGACATTTAGTACATTAATAATGCTGTGCAACCATCCCCTCTGTCTAGTTCCAGGGCATTTTCATCACCCCAAAAGGAAGCCCCCTCTCCATTAAGCTGTCATGTGTACCCCTCCCCCAGCCCCCGACAACCACCATTCTGCACTTCGTCTAATAGATCCTCCTATTCTGGACATTTCATATCAATGGAATCATACAGCTTGTGGCTTGTCGTGTCTGGCTTCTTTCATTTAACATGATGTTTACGAGGTTCACCCACGTTGTAGTGGGTTGTCAGTGCCTTGTTCCTTTTTACGGCTCAATCGTAGTTCATTGTATGGATGGACCACATTTTGTTTATGCATTCATTAGCTGGTGGACATTTGGTTTGCTTCTACCTTTTGGTTATTGCAAAGAATACTGCTGCTATGAACACTTGTATGTATGTATTTGTTTGAATGCCTGTTTTAAATTCTTTTGGATTTAGGAATTGCTGGGTCATATGGTAATTTTATGTTTAACTCTGATTTTTTTTTAATCTCATGATTCTGCCCTGTGTCAATATATATATTACTGATCTGTTTGCTAATTCCTTTCTAAAAGGGGGTAAAAGCCAAGGTCCTGAAAAACCCTGTATTTTTTAAACCTGTTAAATACATTCAAATAAATATTTGCTTCATTATTTTAAAAAATTAAATGAAATTTAAATTATCTGCTTCTGATTTAATACACTAATTTCCAACGAGACTAAAATAAATGCTATAATTAAATCAAACCATTTTAATACATATTTATTGCTTCCTAAGTAGATACTATATTGTTACATTACCAAAACATCTATACTCAGGGAATGAATATATACTTGTCCCTACATTTAAGACAAATCAAAATATTTCTACTTACCCACAAATAATATATTGCCTGTGTTTTACTATTGCTCACCAATTCTTTATTATTTGTTGGATTAAACGTAAGGTAGTTCTGAAATATAAAGTATGGAAATATATTACATTACAATAAATTTTCTGTTTCTCTCTGGCTAAGCTAAATGTTAAAAATAAATAATATTTTTATTATAATAAATAGCTGAGTAGGAATATAAAACAGAAAAAAAACACGGCAGGAGCGCCTGGGTGGCTCAGTCGTTAAGCGTCTGCCTTCGGCTCAGGTCATGGTCCCAGGGTCCTGGGATCAAGTCCCACATCGGGCTCCCTGCTCAGCGGGGAGCCTGCTTCTCCCTCTCCCACTCCCCCTGCTTGTGTTCCCTCTCTCGCTGTGTCTCTCTCTGTCAAAGAAATAAATAAAATCTTTAAAAAAAAAAAAAAAAAGAAAAATACACGGCATTTTGTAAGCAACAGGAATATAATTTAAACACTGAGTGTTAAAATTAATGGTCTCAAATGTGTTCCCTTTCTTATTTAGTCTTTTTTTTTAAGATTTTTATTTATTTATTGAGAGAGAGAGGGAATGATAGAGAGAGAGCATGAGAGGGAGGAGGGTTCAGAGGGAGAAGCAGACTCCCTGCCAAGCAGGGAGCCCAATGCGGGACTCGATCCCGGGACTCCAGGATCATGACCTGAGCCGAAGGCAGTCGCTTAACCAACTGAGCCACCCAGGCGCCCCCTTATTTAGTCTTATTTATTATAATTCATCATCTGTAAATTGGAACAAGCAAAAGTAGCACAATATTCACTAATAGCCTTTACTCTGTGTCCTTTTGGGCAAAAACTGCTGCATACACATTTCTAAATTTGACAAGGCCACAAGGTAACTTGGAATGAATGCCAAATACCGGAAAGAGTTTCTGATTCTTGCCAACATGGTGAATAGCATGGGCTGCCTGGCTCCCTTCCCAAAAATCAACCCTGCAGTAACTATGGAAGTGAGGAAACCACAAAATGCAGAAGCTAAACAACAGCAACAACACAGTGGAGATCCCTGGGGAGACTCAGGCGCGTGTCCTGCCAGGGTATGTGGGTGGGACAGGGTGGCTGCAGCCTGACGTGAAGGGCTGCAGGGGGCAGCCCCAGGAGACGGATTCTAGAAACATGTCTTAAGTTCCATTTCTGCCACCTCTACCCCATCGCCTATTCCTTGCCTACTCCAGGAATGTAAAGGACCAGTGCCAGTGTCTGAGAAGTAATTTCAGGACAGCTCAAAGGCCTGGGGGGTGGGAAGGGGTGGGGAAGATCAGATGGAAGCAAGTGCGTGGACAAGATCTCACGAAGGCTGGAAATCAGTCGCAAATCACTGCAATCTATGATTCAATTAATCAAAGTTAATCTCTGATTAACTTTGCCAGATGCCCAGCAAGAAGCAAAAGTAAGTCTTCCTCGGAGGAAGTTATCATCCTGAGCCTCAAATTATTCCTATACTTTTTAAAGTACGACATTGGGCATTTGATGAAAACATAACCAGGCATATGAAAGAGACATATCTAAATGACTGACAACTGAGGAGGGAAGCAATCATCTGCAGGAGATGCAGGTATAGTATTGACACACAGACTTGACAATAACTGTGGTCACGATGTGCAAGAAAGTAGAGGACAAGATGGGTAATCTCAGCAAAGAACTCTATTTTTAAAAAGAATTAAATGGAAATTCTAGATCTGAAAAAAATTATTAAAAAAAAAACTCAAAATAGGATTTAATAGAAAATTGAATATAGCCAAAGAAATAATTAGTCAGTACGAAGGGAAGATAAATTATAGGAGAAAATATCCAGACTGAAGGATAAAGACACAAAAGAACAGAAAATATAGACAAGACAATAAGAGACATATAGGACAAGATGGGTCTAATGTACGTATAATTGGAGCTCCAGAAGGTGAGGAAAGATTTTAAAAAGGTGATAAAAGTAATGTTTAAAGAAGCAGTGGTGGAGAATTTTGCAAAACTGAGGAAAGATAAGACATCCCAAGTTCAAAGAACCCCAAAAGATGTGTTTTGGGTATTTTTTTTTTTTAGATTTTAATTTTTATTTATTTATCCTTTTTTGTAAGTAATCTCTATGCCCAACGTGGGCCTCAAACTCATGACCCAAGATCAAGAGTTGCATGCTCCACTGACTCAGCCAGCCAGCACCTAGTTTTGGATTTTTTTTAAATCAACAACATATCTATATACATACAGTCATCAAAAACTGCTGACAACCAGCAGAAAATCTTAAAAGCAGCCAGAATGGAGCAGGAGGGGGAAGACACACAACTTCCAAAAGAGGGAACAATAAGATCGACAGCTGGGGTGCCTGGGAGGCTCAGTCGTTAAGCGTCTGCCTTCGGCTCAGGTCATGATCCCAGAGTCCTGGGATTGAGCCCCACATCAGGCTCCCCGCTCTGCGGGAGGTCTGCTTCTCCCTCTCCCACTCCCCCTGCTTGTGTTCCCTCTCTCGCTGTGTCTCTCTCTGTCAAATAAATAAATAAAATCTTTAAAAAAAAAAAAAGATTGACAGTTGACTTCTCAACAGAAATGGTGTTAAGTCTGAAGAAAATGGAATAACATCTTCAAAGTACTGAAATAAGAGAACTACCAACCTACAATCCTATAGTTAGGGAAAACAGCCTTGAAAAACATAGATAATTACCAAGAGAAATGAAAGCATATATCCCTACAAAGACTTGTGCATGAAATTTCATGCACCTTTGTTTTCAAAAGCCACAAATAGGAAACAGTGCAAATGTCTTTTAACAGTGAATAAAGAAATTGTGACATATCCATTCAATGCATGGCTATTCAGCATTAACATTATAAAGGACACATAAAGAATAATAAGAAGGAATAAACTATTGCTCCACACATGGATGAATCTCAAAAATTAAACTGAATGAAAGAAGCCAGAGCCCTCCACAAAAAGAGTCCATTCTGTAAAATTCTAGGGTATGCAAACTAATAAACATTAATAAACAGGAGGGTAGATGTTGGGAGATGGGTGGAGGGGGAGTTGAGGTTTATTCCCATCACAATGGAAAGTCACTCAAAGACTTGCAGTAAGAGGAGTGCCTGGATGGCTCAGATGGCTAAGCGTCTGCCTTCGGCTCAGGTCATGATCCCAGGGTTGTGGGATCGAGTCCCACAGCGGGCTCCTGGCTCAGCAAGGAGCCTGCTTCTCCTTCTCCCTCTACCTCTCTCCCTGCTCAGGCTCTCTCCTCTCTCTCTCTCTCTCTCTGTATCTCTGTGTCTCAGATGAATAAATAAAATCTTAAAAAAAAAACAAAAACTTGAAGTAAGAGAGTGATATAATCCGTTTTGCTTATTTAAGAATTATCACTCTGACTGCTGCAGGAAGACTGGTAGGATTGGGACAAGAGTGAACACAGATCAGCTGGGAGGATGTTGTAGTCATGCAGGGAGCTGTGGTGGCAGTAGAAACGGAGAGGGGAGGAAGGATTTTGGAATGCATCTTCAGAGTACACAGTACTTAAAAGACATAGGAATGGATGAGAACACCCAGGAAGAAGGTGTAGCAAGAAAAGGAGCTCCCACAACTCAACCCTGAGGCCTGCCAACAGTTAGAAGGTGTGCAATGAAAGAGGACAAGCGGGGTGCCCAGGTGGCTCAATCATTAAGCATCTGCCTTCGGCTCAGGTCATGATCCCAGGGTCCCGGGACTGAGCCCCACATTGGGCTCCCTGCTCAGTGGGGAGCCTGCTTCTCCCTCTGCTGCTTCCCCTACTTGTGCTCTCTCTCTGTCAAATAAATAAATAAAATCTTTTAAGAAAGAAAGAAAGAAAGAAAGAAAGAAAGAAAGAAAGAAAGAAAGAAAGAAAGAAAGAAAGAAAGAAAGAAAGAAAAGAAAGAAAGAGGACAAGCCCACAAAGGAGCCCAGGAAAGGTCAGTGAGCCAGCAGGAAAGGTGTCTTGAACCCCCACTGGGAGGGGTGCTACTGAGGATTTAATAGTGCTCGTTGACTTGGAAACACCACCGACCAACCGTGATAAACAGATCTGGTAGAGCCATGGGTGGGTGGAAGACAGATCAAAAGAACCAAAATGTTCATCATCAGTAGGATAAATGAGCTGTATTATACTCAAACAAGGAGAGACTCTATAGCAGTGAAAATTAATGAATTATAGCTCAATAATCAACATGGATGAATCTCAGAAACAAGGGGGAGAAAATGAAGCAATTATGACTCCAAATATGTAACAAACAAAACAGGTAAAACAGAACAGGGTAGTACTGATGGAGGGGTGCCTGGCTGCTCAGTCAGTAGAGTGTGCAGCTCTTGATCTCGGGGTCTTGAATTCCAGCCCTATGTTGGGTATGGAGCCTACTTAAAAAAAGGTGGGGGTGGCGCCTGGGTGGCTCAGTTGGTTAAGTATTCAACTCTTGATTTGGGCTCAGGTCATGATCTCAGAGTCCTGAGATCAAGCCCCATGTCGGGCTCTGCATGCAGTGTGGAGTCTGCTTGAGATTCTCTCTCTCCCTCTCTTTCTGCCCCTCCCGGGTCACGCACACAGACACACACACACTCTCTCTCTCTCTCTCTCTTGCGCGCGCGCATGCGCGTGCGCACTCAAAAAAAAAAAGAGAGAGTACTGAGGAATACATACATTGCTAGAAAAAGTATAAAGGAAAGCAAGAGAATATGTAACACAAAATCTGGGACACTGGTTAACTATAGAAAGCAAGGTTGGGGATGAGATTGGGGAAGGAGGACAAAGGGACTTCTAGGGTTTGGGTGATGCTCTTTCTTGACCTGGCAGTAAACACACAGGTACATTCTGTTTTGTTCCTTAAAATGTACACATTTTACATGTATGCCTTATTAAGCAATGAAAATACAAAGAGATCAAATATTTTGTGCACAAAAAAGCAAGAGATGATGAAGTAAGGAAGTGGGTATAGACAGCTCTTCAGAGATGTGTTACTATGAAGAGGCGCAGAGAGCAAGAACTGGAAGGAGATGCGCTGTCAATGGCGTTCTCCAAAAATGGGTGACACGAAAGCATGTGCATCTGCGGAGGGGATAACCATCCAGTAGAGGGAGAGCTGATCACTGCGGGAGAGGACCTTGAGCACGTGAGAGGGATGGCATCTCGTGCCCTGGCCTCTCCAACACTTAGAGGGGCAAGACACGGTGGTGAGGTTGAAAGCAGGCTGTAGGCCTGGGAGTGAGAACAGGCCAGTGTTTGTATCCGATGGCCTCCGTTCTCTCAACGCAAAATGAGAGAGGTCATCAGCCGAGAGGAAGAGGAAGGGCTGGGGAGCTCGGAGGAGGTGAGACAGTCGTCTCTAGAAATGAAACAGCCAGCCTATTAGAAAGCCAGGCCATGCTGAGCGCTCACTCGCCCTTTGTGACTCAAGGCCAAATCGAGGGATTCGGTTCAGCTGGGTGGGCAGGAGCGCAGGCAGGCTGATGGCAGAGCCCTTCCAGACTTGGAGCCTTGCACTGCTGTCCAACAGCATGTTCCGTCGTGACGGAGATGTTCGCTCATCTGTTCAGTCAAACATGGCGGCCACTAAGGTGGCTGGTGAGTACTTGAAATGTAGTGATGTTGAGGAAATGAATTTGTAGTTTTATCTCACTTTAATTGATTTAAATCTAAGTAGCCACATGTATTCTGCAAAGTTTCATGACACAAAATCACATAAAAATGAGTTGAGTTTCTATATACTAGCAATGAACAACCCAAGAAGGAAATTAAGAACACGAATCCACTTATGATAGCATAAAAATACCTAGGAATAAATCTTAGGTGAAAGATTTGTACACCGCAAGCTACCCTGCTGAAGGAAATTCATGAAGACATAAGTAAATGGAAAGACGGCCTGTGCCCGGGCATTAAGAGGACAACAACTGGGCGCCTGGGTGGCTCAGTTGGTTAAGCGACTGCCTTCGGCTCAGGTCATGATCCTGGAGTCCCGGGATCGAGTCCCACATCGGGCTCCCTGCTCAGCAGGGGGTTTGCTTCTCCCTCTGACCCTCTTCCCTCTCGTGCTCTCTGTCTCTCATTCTCTCTCTCAAATAAATAAATAAAAATCCTTAAAAAAAAAAAAAAAAAAAAGAGGACAACAACTACCCAAAGCAACCCGTAGATTCAATGCAATCTCTAGCAAAATCCCAGAGGGGCTTTTTGCAGCAATAGAAAAACTCACTATGGCTGGTGGCTACTGTATCAGCTCAGCTTACAAAAGCTGTGAGGAAATTTTTTCAGAGACCTAGACCTCTGACTGGGTTCTAGGTCCAGCATCCAGGTATGTACTTTCCACAGTGTCTGGCGCATAGTAGGTACTCAGCAAGCGTAGGATGAAGGATGCAAGGATGAGTAAGACGATGCAGAACAGCAGAGTCAACTTTGTGGGTGTCCTTGGGAAGTCACTTCAAGCAAATTGAGACTAATAATTTCTGGATATTAGGAGTAGTGAAGGGCATGCTTCTAGAATAGAAAAGGCTGCTGGACCATGACTTTAGACAAATTATCTAGTAATTAATAGTAGCATTCCACAGATGTTACTAAATAACTCCTTCTCAGCATGTTTGCATGGATTGCTTGAGATACCTTATGTAAAGAACTTAGCAGCATCTGGCATATAACAAATGCTTAAAAAAATGTTGCTAACTATCATCAAGATTAAAATGAGATCAAGGATATGAAAGTGGTTTTTTACAAACTCTAGTGTACCATAACCAAACTCCAGCAAAACCAAAAGTAGGTTTGGACCTGGGTTCAGTGTAACTGTAGACAGATCTTTACAGACTCATCAGGAGCTCACCTGAACACCATACTCTTTGGGAAGGTTGAGCGTACACGCTGGCGTTTCCACTGCTAAAGTCCACCTCCAGATGCAAACTTTCTGTGAGTGACAGCAGATAGAGGAGAATGAGAAGGTTCCTGAAGGCTGCTGAAGTACCCTACACCTCTCGTGCTAACCCTGTAACTTCGGCTCACGGAGCACGGCACCGTGAGCTAAGCCCCAGGGAGAGAGCCCCCGACAAGGGGCCATGGGGTCCGGTCGTTCCCTGAGAGCATCACAGATGCCACGTGGCCTGAGCAGAGCTGCTCACCAGGACACACTCGACAGGCTGGCCAGCCCGCTGAGGCGGACTCCAAGGGCCCCATACCTGGATTTCAGCATCCGAGATGGTTGCCAGATACTTGGCGTCCCGGGTGATGGCTATGGCCCCGATGCCGTTGCCGTCTGCGCAGCTGTCAAATATCGTGTGCACAGGAATGCTGCAGAACAGGGCAGGGGGACACCCATTTTGGGGGTCTGCCTTGCTTCCCAGACAGACTCACTTCAAAAGCCCAATGGCTATGGAGGAACCAAACGTGGTCCATCCATACAATGAACTATGATTCAGCCGTACAAAGGAATGAAGCGCGGACCCCTGCTGTACCAGGGGTGGACCCCGAAAACATAATGGGAAGTGAGAGAAGACTGGCACAAAGACCACATGTTGTATGAGTCCATTGATAAGAAAAGTCCAGAATTAGGAAAGCCATAGGGACAACGCAGATTGGTGGCTGCCAAGGGGAATGGGAGTGACAGCTGATGGTTTTGGGTTTTCCTTTTGGAGGGTTGAAAATATTTTGGAACCAGGGGCGCCTGGTTGGCTCAGTCGGTGGAGCATGCAACTCCTGATCTCAGGGTTGTGAGTTCGAGCCCCACGCTGGGCATAGAGATTACTTTAAAATCTTTTTTTTAAAAAGCAGTTGGAATACAGGTGGAATACAGGAATACAACACTGTAAATGTGCTAAATGCCATTGAACTGCATACTTTACAATAGTGAATTTTACGTTATGTGAATTTTACCTCAATTAAAAAAAAAATAAAACTAACTCAGCATAAGCAAATGTGCTATTTGTTCTCTTCATGAAGTCAGCCGTCACTCACTATTGAGTGCTGATTCTGTGCCAGGCACGAAGGATGGAAATATGAAAAAAGATGCCTGGGACAATACCCCAGCTCTCAGGAAAACAAGCGCCCTCCCACCTAAGCGGGAATATAAATAAGCCCAAGCTTTCTAGACAGCAACTTAGCTGCATCTATTAAAATTTTAAATGTACATACCCTATGACCCAACAATTCCTCTTACACAGCATTTTCCCAGAAAAACAATAGCAAAAGTAAACAGATAGATATAAATTCATGTTCACTGTGGCACTGCTTTAATGGAAAAAAATCTGGAAACAACACAAATATCCATGGATGTGGGAACTGTTAAAAAATATCATGACATAACCATATAATGAAAAACTAGGCTATTCTCAAAAAGAATGAAGTAGATGTGGGACGGTGACCAAAATTTTGTGAAAAAAGCAAACTGCAAAACAGTGTAGGTAGCATCATCCTGAGTGAGGGAGAGAGAGTGCATGCATTTCTGTGCACAGAGGAGTCCAGAGGACGGGACTCCAAACTAAACAAGGGTGACTCTGGAGACGTGTTTGGGTGAGGAGGGACTTTCATTTTTTTTTCCCTCATTCACCTCTGTACTGTGTCACTGGCAAGACTGTAGACCTTAAGAAGCAGGCAAAGCCTTGTCACATGCAGAATTAAATTAGATATTTAAGTATCTAAGAGAGCCCAAGAGATGCAGGAGACAGCAGAAGCAAGGATGGGAGCGATGGGGTGAGGGGCGGGAAGTCCCCGACCTGCACTGGCAGTGAAGGGCCGGTGGTAGGAAGTCCTAATCCACATACAAGGGCTGGTGGTTCCCCACTGTTTTTCATTACGGAGCCCTTGCTACGGGAAACATCAACAGGCCTCAGAGGTCACTTCGGGGCCCCAACTGGCTGGGACCAAGTCTGTGCCCCAGCTGAGGACCTGGCTGGTTCTCTGTCGCTTGAGAAGACCTCATCCCCCTGGGAAGTTGCCCCCAGATGCACTTGGGAAGGCAGTCCTAATACTGCTGTGAATGACACAGTGATGTCCTTAGTGGGGAAAAGCATCTTATCCCTGTGGATATTCAGAATTAAATATAGAGACAGTGATGTCAGTTGGGCCTGTATTATAAACATATTGGTGGGAAGAGAATTTGTTTATTTTGTTTAGGAATGGGTGATGTTTAAGAGAATTAACGTATTAGAGCCTCTGATGGATTAGATTTGTGATTCTAATTTAAAGCCTGTAGTTGATTTAGACTTGTGATTTTAAATTCAAATCACATTGGTTTATAAACAATATTAGAATACT
Source organism: Mirounga leonina (assembly GCF_011800145.1). Lineage (NCBI taxonomy): Eukaryota > Metazoa > Chordata > Mammalia > Carnivora > Phocidae > Mirounga > Mirounga leonina. Next base: position 7,369,158 of record NW_023270436.1, read on the forward strand.
TATGAGAACGTAAGATTTGCCATAGTTATGTCTAATTTATTAGATTTACAGGAATTACTTAAGTATGGGTGAAGGGTTTATTTTTTAATCAGACTACTAAAGACCTTAAAGATAAAACCAAATATATTCAATTTCTAAGTGCAGTTTAAAAGTGTTTAAAAGGAATTAATAATCAAATCTATGAGTGGGGCCAAACATTAATCAAAACCCCCTTAAAGGCAATTGCAAAAATATGCTAGATTTATAAAAGGAGTAAGATTTATAAGTTGAATGAAAAGCTTAAGGAAAAACTATGGTTCTTATAACTTTAATAAAGTGAATATTCATTCTAAAACCAAATAATCTTTTCTGGGTCCCAAAGTCATCATTTACTATATCATAAAATTATATGGACATATTGAATTGTTAACCACAGAGGCACTTTGTAATTAAAAAGAAAAAATCACCGCCAGGGTCACCCCCCCCCCCCGCATCTAGTGGGGGAGACAGCTTTTCAAGCAAGAAAAAACCAAAGAATAAACAGTTTTTAGGAGGCCAGCCATGCCTGGGGAAGGGGCACTATCAGCAACAGCTTCAGAGAAGAGACACGCGTGAGGAGCCCGCCCTTCCTGCCTGCGGATTCTCGGTCACAGGATGTAACAACTTTCCCTCGTGTGTAAGTCGGATGTCTCAGTACTTGCAGCTGGAAACATGTGACAGCCACAGGTGACAGCTAGTCACGCAGAGGGGGAATTTCACTTTCTGGGGGACAAGTTCCTGTGGCTATGATGCAAGATGCATTTTCCCTCTAACACAGGCTGGGTTGGCAAGAGGCAGCCTCTGAAGGGTGTTCAGCAGGGAAGCAACACAATCAGATTTTGCGTTTGGGAGATCACACTCAAAAGGCTGTGGAGAAAAACCACGTGATGCTACATGATGATGTTCACGTATCTGTATTTAAGACAACAGCAAATATTCTGGAAGGAAACACACCAAATTGACTACCTCTAGGAAGAAGACAAAGATTGGAGATGGTGGCCAAAGGAGACATTAGCTTTCAATTAAGAGATTATTAAAAATCAACAGATAAGTAGATAAGCAAAATTGGTATATCCATGCACTAGAATCTTGAAAAGAAAGGAAGAACTGATTCATATGCTACAACACAGGAGAACTCTGAAAACATTATGCTGAGAGAAAAACCAGACACAAAAAGCCACATATGATTTACGGACATAAAATGACAACAGGCAAACCCGGAGAGACAGAAAATAGATGAGGGGCTGAGGGGAGGGAGAGTGGGGAGCTCACTGGCACAGAGTTTCTGTTTGGGGTGATGAAAATGTTCTGGAAATAGTGCCGATGGTTGCACAACATTGTGAATGTAACTAATGCCACTGAATTATGTTTAAAAATCGTGAAGATGGGGCACCTGGGTGGCTCAGTCAGTAAAGCAGCTGGCTCTTGGTTTCGGTGCAGGTCATGATCTCAAGGGTCCTGGGATTGAGCCCAGCATCGGGCTCTGTACTCAGCGAGGAGTCTGCTTGAGGATTCTCCCTCCCTTTCCCTCTGCCCATCTCCCTACTCACGCTCTCTTGCTCTTAAATAAATAAATATATATATCTTTTTTTTTAATTGTGAAGATGGCCAATTTTATGTTATGGATATTCTACTACAATGAAACAAAATCCCCATTCTGGAGGCTGGGCTTCAGAGTGAAGCTACAGAGAAGGAAGCCAGGCATGTGAGAGCCCCGATGACACCAGGTGGGGCAGGGGCAGTGGGGGTGGGTTCAGAAGTCATCTGGGAGGAGATGCAACAGGGCTTTGGGACATTTTAGCAGGAGATACCCATGGGACATGCAGGTGGAATGTTCTCCAGCAGCTTCCTCATCCGAGAAAAGAGGAAATATCAGGTGGTTATGGAGATGAAGATGGTATGGTTTCAAACCCCAGGTCCGTTCCCTCCTGGCTGGAGGACAGTACCAACCGAATCCTCACCACCTCAGGCCAGAGGAAACAGAGTCTCAGAAGGTGGATGAAAACCAAGGGGACATGGTATCAGAGAAGCCAAGAAATGAAGAGTGTCAAATGCTGCCAAGATGTCCAGGAAGATAAGGACCAGGATTAGGTAACATGGCCCCAGGAGGTCGCCAGTCACCTGGGGGACCTGTATCTTAGAACATCCAACATAACTTTCCAGAACACTCGAGAGCATTAAACACAACTTCCCAATCATGCCCAACTGGACTCATCCACCCCCCATGTCACCCCACCCCCCCACAACCCAACCAGGGCCTTACAATCTTATCAGTTAACCTAACACTGCACTCTGCCTCTAGGACCGGGAACTAAGAAAACTCACGTATGAGCATCTATCACAGGCCATGTACTGTGTGCTCTCCTGGTCTTCATGACAGTCCTGTAAGGTGAGTGTAATGCGCTGAGGGCCCCCTCAAAAGTCATGTCCACCCAGAGCCTCAGAATGTGAACGTTATATGGGAATAGGATCTTTGCCGGTGTAGTTAGTTCAGATGAGGTCATGCTGGATTAGGATGGATCCTAAATCCAATGGCTGCTGAACTCAGAGAAGACACAAAGAGACACACAGGTGAGAATGCCATGTGAAGACAGAGGCAGAGACTAGAGTGACTAGTCTACCAGCCAAGGAACGCCAAGGACCGCCAGCCACCACCAGCAGCTGGGAGAGGGGCCTGGAGCAGGTTGTCCCTCAGAGCCCCAGAAGAAACCACCCCTTTGGGCACGTGATTTCAGACTTCCAGCCTCGTGAACTGTGAGGGAATAACTCGCTGTTATTTTAAGCCCCTTGGTGTGTGATAATATCTTAGAGCAGCCCAAGGAAACTAAAACAGTGGGTATGATTAGCCTCCTTTTTTGTAGGTGGGGAAAGTCGCTTCACTTCTCCGGGCCTCCAAGCTGGGTTAGTGTGAGTTAACCTTCCTCAGTCCCATCTACTCTGGGACACTGCCAAACCAAGTCTCTGGGCCTAAGGAGCCAAGAACTGTAAATGGGAAATTCACCAAGGTAATGTCACTTGATCAGGCCTCAAGGCAACAAGATGGCCAGCCTCCCCAGGCTGCTTTACCCTCACCCGGCATCCCGTCACTGGCTTCTGCATGCCCAGACCGGCATTACTCATTTGTTGCAGATCACTATGCTAGGTAGGAGAAAGCAGGACTGCACCAAGCCTACCCTGTGAAGGAGTCCCATATAATTATCAGGCAGTTGGGCCCTTTGTCAGCCGTGGCAATCCACCGCCTGTCTTCACTGATGCAGAGGCAGGAGATCACATTAGGGTGGCCCTGCAGAAATGCACAGAAAATGCTTTGAAACATCAAGGAGAGTAGGAGAGGCTGGGACCCCAAAGAGAGAACTAAGCTCCCTTTCCAGGTTCACCTGGCTGAAAATTCCACTCCTACGGCCTTTCCCTGGCCAGTGGTTTTCTCCATAGCCAGTGGTTTTCAGATTTTCTCTCCCTCAAAACCCCGAAGGACAAGTCACACTCCCCACGAGGACAGGGGCTCCCTACAGGTCTAGGCATGTGCCCAACTCTGAACCCAGCTTGAAAATAAATGTTGGGGTTCTGCCCAACCACCAGCCCCCTTGAAGCCCTGCTGGCCTCATCTCCCTAAAACAGCGTCCACATCAGGTCACTGAGCAGCTCCGGAGCAAAAGCCTCTTCACTGGTCTCTCTGCTTTCCTTCCCATCCCCCGACAATCCTCGCCCAGTAACTCAGGAACCTTCTGGAAACACAAACAATATGGTAGTGGTCCCTGCCAGGAAATAGCCCGTTTCCTCCCTTCTTCATCTCCCCTTGCTCACTCCAAGTCAGCCATACTGGCCTCCTTTCTGGGCCCCGTGGGCAGGCCTGCAAACCTGGAGCTCTCTGGGTCTGGAATGCTCCTCCCCAGACTGCCCCTGGCTAGTTCATTCTCCTCAGTCAGTCAGATCTCGGCACAAAGGGCACGTTTGCATTGCCAGCCCACCCAGTCGGACGGCCATCTCTCACTCTTGATCTCTCTCCTGCAGCAGTCCACATTGCCTTTGGAGTGCTTATTATAATTCGTAATTGTGTGGGGAGGGCATGTAGGACACCAGGGAGGCACAGAGGGCACTGGAAATACATGAAGATGCTCAAGGGAGGAAGGCATAAGGACAACAACCATCCTACTCGACGCTTCCACGTCAGGGGACCTACATTCAAGACCTGGCTTCACCAGGCACCAGTGCCGCCTTGGGCAAGTCAGTTAAACCGCTCTGAGCCTCAGTCTTTTCTTCTGTAAAATGGGGATATTAACACCCACTCCTCAGCATGACTATGAGGATCAAAGCCCTTTTAAACCTGCAAAGCCCTCTAAGTGTTAAGTAGGTCCAAATCCCTGCTGAAGCCTTTTGTGTACCCCATGGCACTGTGGAGACAACATGATCTGTCCTGACCACGGTTTTACGGAAATGTAAAAATACAGATGTCTTAAATTCTTGTTGCTATAAAATTAAAATCAATTGCTGTTTGTAAATGGATTCTGATTAGAAACAGAGACAATGAACAATAAAATGTGTTTCTAAAGACAAGACTTGCTATAGTTCAGGGGCACCTGGGTGACTCAGTTGGTTAAGCCTTTGGCTGAGGTCATGATCCCTGGCTCCCTGCTCAGTGGGAAGTCTGCTTCTGCTTCTCCCTCTCCCTCTGTCCCTCCCCTTGCTTGTACTCTCTCTCTCTCAAATAAATAAATAAAATCTTAAAAAAAAAAAAAAGACTTGCTATAGTTCAGAAGAGAGGTAGGAAAACATGATAGTGACATAATGAAGTCAGCCCTTGGAATAAAAGATAAAATGCTATATTCTAGTGAAAAACAACCTCTTTTACTTGTAATTAAAAACAACAACAACAACAACTTGCAGGGGCGCCCGGGTGGCTCAGTCGGTTAAGCATCTGTCTTCAGCTCGGGTCATGATCCCAGGGTCCTGTGATGGATCCCCCACATTGGGCTCCCTGCTCAGCAGGGAAGTCTGTTTCTCCCTTATGCTCTCTCTCATTCGCTCTCTCAAATAAATAAATAAAATCTTAAAAAGCAACAACAAAAACTTGCATACCTGAAGATGGTGCTGAGTATTCTTGAAAACATTGTAGATGACCGCAGTGTGAGCACAGACATACAGAAGAACTCTCTGGTTTTCGTCTCGAATATAGTAAACAGGAAGAGAACTGTTCCATCCGAAAGACCAAGTCATGGTCTGGAAGACAAAGACAAAACCAGCAAGACACTAAGTGTGCCGAGCCCAGAACTGTGATGCCAGGCACCCTTGGCACAGGCTCTGGAGGAGAAGGATTTCACATCATCAGTCCAAAAAGGAGAAATCACCTCACGAATGTCCTCAACTGTGCGCTATGGTGCAGATGACCCTTGAAACTACGATGCTGAGTGAAAGCGGCCAGACACACAGGACCGCACAGTGCATGCTCAGTCAGATCCATAGAGGCAGAAAGTAGCTTAGTGGCTGCTGGGGGCCTGGGGAAGGTGGGTGGGCAGTGACTGCTACGGGATATGGACTTCTCTTGTGGGGGATGAAAACGTTCTGGGATTAGACAGTGGTGACGGTTGCACAACCTTGTGAACATGCTAAAAACCAACGGATGGTACGCTTTAAAAGGGTGGATTTTACGAGGATGTGGAGAAATTGCAACCACTGTGCCCTCTTGGTGGGAATGTGAAATGGTGCAGCTGCTGTGGAAAACACCATGGAGATCTCTCAAAAAACTGAAAGCAGAATTACCATATAATGCAGCAATTACACGTCTGGGTATATAGCTCAAAGAACTGAAAGCAGGGTCTCAAAGAGACATTCGTACGCCCATGTTTACAGCAGCATATTTCACAGAAGCCAAAAGGCAGAAGCAACCCACGTGTCCCTCGACGGATGAATGGATAAACAAAATGTGAATATTATGCAGCCTTCCATAGGAGGGCGATCCGACACACTCTACAACATGGATGAACCTTGAAGACATCGTGTTAAGTGAAATCCACCAGTCACAAAAAGACAAATACGGTAGGATTCCACTTACATGTTCCCTAGAGGAGTCAGATCCGTAGAGACAGAAAGTAGATGGTGCTTGCCAGGGGCTGGTCTGGGGAACAGGAAGTTAGTTGTTCAATGGGTAGGGGGTTTCAGTTTTGCAAGATGAGTTCCAGGCATTGGTTGCACCACAGTGTGAAATGTACTTACTACTACGCTGTATACTTAAAAATGGTTAAGATGGGGGGTGCCTGGGTGGCTCAGTCGGTTAAGCGACTGCCTTCGGCTCAGGTCATGATCCTGGAGTCCCGGGATCGAGTCCCGGGATTGAGTCCCGCATCGGGCTCCCTGCTCGACGGGGAGTCTGCTTCTCCCTCTGACCCTCCCCCCTCTCATGTACTCTCTCTCTCTCTCTCTCTCATTCTCGCTCTCTCAAATAAATAAATAAATCTTTTAAAAAAAATGGTTAAGATGGTAAATTTTAGGGGCACCTGGGTGGCACAGCTGGATAAGCGACCAATTCTTGGCTTTGGCTCAGGTCCTGATCTCAGGGTCATGGGACTGAGCCCCACGTCAGGCTCCGCGCATAGGCTGCTGAAGACTCTCTCTGCCCCTCCCGACCCTCCCTTTCTCTCTCTCTTTTGAATAAATAAATAAATCTTTAAAGAAAGATGGTAAATTTTACTTTATGTGTATTTTACCATAATTTTAAATTTTAAGAGGGTGAATTTAATGGTAAGTGAATTATACCTTGCTTTAAAAGAAAGTCAACAGGAAACAGAAAGAACGTCCTATCCTTCCACTCCTCAGAACCTAGACTGCTCAGTACCTGACACAGCGAGCACTTAATATTGTGAAATTCAATTTACTTCATGAAAATATATGGAATGGACAAGTTACAGTATAGTCACTAAGGAACTTCATAAGAAAGGCAATTATTCAGCCACGAATATTTGGTCCTCATATATCATTTTCCCTGGAAGAATAAAGCATAGAGAAAATTCCCTCAGCATAATTAAAAATTCCATATTGCCAGGAATAAATCCAAAATAAAAATTTTCTGAAATGAAAAATTAGAGGTACTATAAATCTGACTACTACTTTTAATCCAATAGTAGTTTACTTATGCATATTTTTTGTGTTCAAAGTCTTTTATAAAAATCATGGATAAACAAACTGGATTCATACAAGGGAGTATTATTCAGCAATAAAAAGAAATGAACTAGCAAGCCAGGAAAAGACATGGAGAAATCTTAAATGCATTTTGCTAAGTGAAAGGAGCTAACCTAAAAAGACTTCACAGTGGGGACGCCTGGGTGGCTCAGTGGGTTAAGCATCGGCCTTCGGCTCAGGTCATGATCCCAGGGTCCTGGGATACAGCCCCGCATTCCGCTCCTTGCTCAGCGGGGAGTCTGCTTATCTCTCTCTCTGCCCCTCCCCCCACTCGTGTTTTCTCTCTCTCTCTTTTTGACAAATAAATCAAGTCTCAAAAAAAGACTTTACACTGTATGATTCCAACTACATGACATTTTGGAAAAGGCAAAACTATGAAGACAATAAAAAAACCAATGGTTGCCGGGGAGAGAGGGGGTAGAGGGAGGGATGGAGAGTGGGGCATGAGGGATTTGAGCGCAGTGACACTACTCTGTAGGACACCACAATGGTGGATACACCTCGTTATACCTTAGTCAAAGCCCAGAGGATGTTACACCACGAGGGGTGACCCCTAAGGTGGATGATGGACTTCAGTTAATAATAACGATCAGTATGAGCTCATCAACTGTAACAAATGTCCCACACTAATGCAAGATATTAACGAAAGGGGAACCTGGCGTGGGGGGGGGGGCACAAGGGAGTATATGGGAACTCTGTGCTTTTCGTTTCGTTTGCTATAAATCTAAACTGCTCAAAACCATAGTCCATTTAGGGGCGTGTGGCTGGCTCAGTCAGTAAAGCCTACGACTCTTGATCTCCAGAGTGTTCCAGCCCCACACCGGGTGTAGAGATTACTTAAAAAAAAAAAACAGTCTGAGGCCAATCAGTCAAATGTGGTAGCGTCTAAAGTGATGGCTAAGTGATCTGAGATTTTTGGTAACAAATTCACTCAGTATTAACAGAACTTCCTTGCTCAAGCAGCACTCACATTAACTGAAACCACACAGTATCAACTGCATTTGCACTAGTTTTACCATTCATGGTGAATGATCATGGAGACAGCCGTCTCTTAAAGCAATCTTCCAAAACACGAACACAAACGCTATTGTCAAAGCCAGATTGCACTACATTTGACAATCATAAGAGTCGTCCTCATAAATGCATGATACCTTGTTTTCTGGGCTGGAGACGGTATCTATGGCTATCCCCATTTACCCTGGGCACGGTGAGTTATTCCAGGCCTTTGGGATAAGGCAGGACATCCCAAAGGAAAAGGGGGATGCTGCGGGCAGAGAGAGGGCCAAGAGCACACTCCCTGAAGCACCTCTGGTGAGAACAAATCAGAAGTAACACACAGCCATCAATAATAGAGAACCGGTTGAATTTAAAATGAGGAAGTGGACCTACATGCCCAGATACAGAAAATCCTCCGAGACATGGTGAGTGGAAAGACATTCTGCGGTAATGCAGAAGATCTTACTGGTAAAACAAAACCTAAGGTGTCATGGGGTGTGTGCATGCACACAGGAGCGCACAGACAACATGTCTGCAGATGCCCAGGAAAACGTCTGGAAAGATACACAGTTACACCAAACAGTAGTCACCTCAGGGAAATGGATTTGGTGTGGTCTGTGCAAGAAGAGGAATCTGCTTGAAATTTTTTTTTTATTTTTTATTTTTATTTATTTATTTTTAGAGCGGGGAGAGACAGAGGGAGAGAGAATCCCAAGCAGGTTCCATGCCCAGCGCAGAGCCGGATGCGGGGCTCCATCTCACAACTCTGAGATCATGACCTGAGCTGAAGTTAAGACTCAAACACTTAACTAACTGAGCCACCCAGGCGCCCCTGCTTTAAAGTTGTTTTGTTTTTTTTTTTAAAGATTTTATTTATTTATTCATGAGAGACAGAGAGAGAGAGGCAGAGGGAGAAGCAGGCTCCCAAGGAGCAGGGAGTCTGCTTCTCCCTCTGACCCTCCTCCCTCTCATGCTCTCGGTCTCTCATTCTCTCTCTCGCAAATAAATAAAATCTTAAAAAAAAAATTATTTAAAAGAGCACCTATTAATTTTAACATAAAGAAAAAAAAAAACAATACAGGAATGGGGGAAAAAAAGGAAGTGTCCTCAAAGAACTAAACAAATTTGCAGAAGGAGGTGGTCTAGAAGAGTTGGGTTCTGCAGTGAGCCCAAAGCTAACAGGGGACCCAAACCCCTGGCACAGAGGTCACTTGCTCTCATTAGTGATATCACCTGATGTCTTGTCAGCTGGCTAAACAAGACAAAGTCTTAATGGGCTCTAAAACTTATTCTTTCTTTCACACTTGATCTTAGCCAAAAGGCTGAGAAGCGATTATTATTCTTTCAGATTGAGCAAGCACAAACTTTGACCTTGAACTCCACTGCTCAAAGTAAACCCAATCTACAGAAAGGAGGCTGTCAGTTGTCTGCATCTCCCACTAGGCATTTTCCATCATCCTCATCGTCATCATCTAGATGTGAACACTCGTCAAGTGCTCACTGTGTGTCAGGAACTACATTAAACACTTTGTGTACATTCAATCACTTACAAATCTTCCAAAGGCGGAATCTACAGGGGAAAAAAAGGAGATGAATCCTAGGAAGCAATTTTCAGGAGCAGATGGAAAAAGAAGGGAAAAACTCTCCTCTTCCTTCTCTTGGTAAATGGTAATATTTGTATTCCTTGCAGATGGTGCCTCCCTGGAATATTGTTGTGACAGCAAAGGCAGGTTCCTTTGGACCTCCTGGTGCTTTTCTCAGTGGCTTTCACTTTTTCCAACCTTTCACTTTCTGGTCCATTTCCGAATGGATAGTTTTAGGAGCCCGTAATGGTTTTAGGAGCTTGTAAAGAGGTATCAAGCCAGCTAAGGCAGAAGAGGTGAGGAGAGGAGAGAAAGGGGAAAGGAATGGAGGAAGTGAGAGAGAAGGAGAAGGGGAAGAGAGGGGAAGATGGAGCTTGAGTCTCCCACAAGCAACAACACCCTATGCAACAGACAAACCACGTCCGGAATGTCCTGCCTGAGGAGCAACACTATTGGACCCAGATGCAGCGCTCCTGTCGCACGTCAGCCCAGAGTGCTGAACTGAACTTTAAAACACACGAGTCTATTATTAGTTCAAAAGGGATCTTTCTGGTGGTATTTTTTCCCCATATGCATAAAATTCCCTTATTTCACAATGCTCTCAAAGCACTGGAGGAAATTAAAGAGCATGTTACACTTACCAAAGGATACACGTTGGCACGGTCATCCTTTTGAAACAAAATGTCCTCGCTGGCAGACACCAGTGATTTCTCCGGGATCTCTGCTTTGGACTGGAATTCTTTCTCTTGTTCGTCACTTAAGTATGATAATCTTTTCTCTTCTCTCCTTTCTCGTCCCAATTCATCTTGGGGCATCTGGTCGATTTTCTCCCTGAGCTCACTTGAGGACTGTGTTTCAGGGAAACTAATATCTTGTTCCTCAGAACGGGTTTGATCCAAATCAAGAAATCTTAGTTCTGAGCTCAAGTCTCTTAAAAGCTCATTTGTTTCAGAATGCTCTGATTCTAATGAATGCTTTGACTCGCTAAGGGTTCTCTTAAAAAAGAAATAAAAGACGATTGTGAGTCCAAATACAGTGTGTAGCTGCTTCATTCCCTCCTTTACTTTCCTTTCTGTTCCTATTCAGCCAGCCTTAGTGTTCGCCTCACATTGAAACTATGAAGTGTTTTAAAAAGGAGTCTGGGGAGCACCCGGGTGGCTCAGTTGGTTATCTGCCTTTGGCTCAGGTCATGATCCTGGGATCCTGGGATGGAGCCCCACATTGGGCTCCCTCCTCAGTGGGGAGCCCGCTTCTTCCTCTCCCACTCCCCCTGCTTGTGCGCTCTCTCACTCGCTCTCTCTCTCTGTCAAATAAATAAATAAAATCTTAAAAAATAACAATGATTAAAAAAAAATAAAAAGGAGCCTGGGACATTTTGTACTTAAATAGCATGAATCGTGGGTGTGCCAGGTATATTCTTGGCCTACTAGCAGAACCACACAGCAAAACCATTCTTCTAAGTGGCACTGGTTGTCTCCAAGGATAGACGAGTCACAGAGTCACTTCTCCTTGTACCACAGCTGAGTCGGGCCTACATTATTACGATCACGCTGACTCTGTTCTTAGACAAGCACACTCTAACTAACCCCTAGGAGCTCTTTATGTCAGCTCCGCTGCACACCTCCTCCAGGAAGCTTTCCTTGACCATCCTCCTAGTTGGGCTAAGTCCTTGTTTTTTGTTTTTTAAATATCTTCCATGCATCTCTCAATCACTGCACTTAGCATATTGTTTTATGGTGTTCATGTATCAGTCTGCCTCCCTACACACCCTAGAGCTCCTTAAGTGAATGGATTGTATCTTATTTGTATTATCCCCATAGCCTGGCATATGGTAAGCATTCAATGATTCTGAATAAATGAATGAATGAATGAATGAATGACTTAAAATTACTACTTACTAGGGAAGTTCCTGACATGACTGACTGGGAATCAGTCAATGTAAGTCTCTTCAAACTGGTCATGGACTTGGTGACTTCTGGAGGCTTCACTGTGGTTTCTTCCTGTCCCGCAGCCCCCTCCTCCTGGGCTGCTCCAGGCTTTTCCTCTATTTCTTCTCTGACGGCCTCCTCCTCCCCCCCATATTCTTCCCCCTCTTCCTCCTCCTCCCCTTCGTCTTCCTCTTCCCATTCCTCCCCTTCTTCCTCCTCCTCCCCTTTTTCTTCCACTCCTTCCTCCTTCTCCCATTCCTCCTCCTCCCCCTCTTGTCCTTTCTTCTCTTTCTCCTCTACTCCTCCCCCCTCCTCCCCTGGCTCCTCTTCCTCCACTCTATCCTCCTCCTCCGCTTCCCCTTCCTCCCCGTCCTCCCCTTCTTTCCCTTCCTCCCCCCCTTCCTCCCCCTCTTCCCCTTCTTCCTCCCTTTCCTCCCCCTCCTCCCTTTTCCCTCCCCTCCTCCCCTCCTCCCTTTCTTCGTCCCCCACCTCCTTTTCCCCTTCCTCCCCCTCCTCCCCTTTCTCCTCCACTCCTTCCTTCTCTTCCTCTTCCTCTCTCCCTTCCTCCTCTCCTTCCTCTTCCTCTTCCTCTTGCTCCCCCTCCTGCTGAGGCTCTTTCCGTACTAATATGTCATCTTCTTTTAATTCCTGTTGCATACTTTCCATCTCTCTGTAATATTGGTTATACTCTTCTTCCATTTCTGTTTCTCCATCTTCTTCTGCTTCTTCTAGTGGGGACTCCCCTGCATCTGACATTCTTCCTTGTGGAGTTTCCTTTAGAGAAATTTTGACCATAACAATCAGTAGTTCCCTCGGTTTCCCATTTTAATTTCCTGGTGCACTAACCTATCGATGAAGCGTGCAATACCAGCTCCTTTCCACAGGAATGAAAGGAATCCCATACTTCTGGGAAAGCCTGTCCCAAATCTAAAGCATATTGATGCCGGGGCCTCTCATCTTTCTAGGAATAACTTTAGAGCATTGTAACTCACTTTATGTATATTCATATTCCCACAGGCAGCAAACTGACAACCCAGGCATTAACAACAATTCTAACACTGTAAATAAGGGCAGAAGCAGTGGCTTAGTGGTTAAAAGCATGGGCTTTGCAGTCGGCCTCTCCTAGCACTGAATCCTGGTTCCACCACCCACTTGCTCTGTGACCTTGGGCAAGTCACTGTACCCCCTCAGAGTCCAAATTCGCTCACAGGCAGAATAAAAATGAGAACCCTAAACTCTGGGGTTGAGATGACACGTAAAATGCTCAACGCAGCTGCCGCAGAGGGCTTGAGAAAGGCAGCAATCGTTTACAAAGTTTAACAGACTTCTAACACAGTCTCGCATTTATTTCTTCCGACAAACTTGAGTTTGAGGCTCTGGGAGTTGAAGGGACTTAATCAGATCACACGGCTGGGAAGAGGCAGACCTCTCTAACGCTCGCTTCCTCCGGCTGGAAAAGCATTGCTACGATTCCGAGCCCGGGGCCCTGAGCATGGGGCCTGCTCGGACTGCAAACTTCGCGGGCGCATCTTGATGCGGGGGGTCCAGGGGAAGGGAGGAAAGGGGGGGGGCTGTGGGGGGGGGACACAACGCCCAGGCGCGGCTCCTTCCTCCAGCTCGGGTCTCTCTGAGGCCGCCCCGGGCCCCCGCCCAGGTGCGGCGAGCGCCCCCCACCCCGCGGGGCACCAGGCCCCCCTACGCCAGGGCCCCGGCCCCCGACTCACAGAGCGCGCCCTCCGACGGCCTCAAAGGCCAGGCCCTCCCGCCGCCTGGACCCCTCGGTCACCTCCGCAGCCTCCAGCGGCCGCCGCTTTCTCCTTCACGCGCTCCCTATAGCTACGGTTGCCACCCAAGCCCCGTCCCCTAGGTAACCGCCGCCACGGCGACCGGCCGTAAAGCGGGAGGGCCGGCCGGTGGTCACGTGCCCGAGGCTCTGCCGCGGGCGGGCCGGCACGCCCCCTGGCGGTCCCCGGGGAGAGGCGCGGCTGCGGCCCCCGCGGCCAAGGTAGCCTCCCTCCCCCAACTTCTTCCCAAGGCGCCGCCGAAGCCGGAGAAGCCGGAGAAGCCGCAGAAGCCGCAGCGCTGGCTACCTGCAGTTGTGACTTTCCGAAGGCCTGACGACGCGAAGTACGAGCTGTTTGGTAAAATTCTCTTTGCCAAAAGCAAACTAAATTTGCCGGTCTCTCAGACGCAGCCCTTTCTCAAAGGCACTCCATGATGGGCGCGGTATTTTAGCTAGCTCGGATGACACTATGTAGGCTACACGATCTTGCTCTTATCACAAAATGTGTCTGCAAAACCAGCTTGGTTCAACCTATTAGGATCATTTCAAAATGACTCTCAGCTACAATCTCACACACCATCCCGAGGTTTCTAAAGGGAGACCTGCAGGAAGCCAGCCAAAGGCACTGACGCGGAAAACTCTGGTGCTCTCATTTTAGGAGAATGTCAATGATTCTTCCCGCCCCCCCCCTCCAAGCCCCAACGCCGGTTGATTAATAAGCATACATCTCAAAAAAGGAACAAACTGGATGGTACAAGCTGTGTTTATTATAATCTAAGGCTTATAAAAAGAGATTGGAAAACACTTGGAATCAGCACACACAATTTAAACAGCAAATGCTGGTGAGCACGGCATGTCTGTGGCTACAAGGGGGGGGTGCATGTGGATGTAACTTTTGGGGAACACACTCAACAGGAAGGTTTTCCAGCTGAGCATGAGAATCCATGGCTGGAAAAGCACGCCCCAGTGCTGACTCCTGTCAGGGCAAGCTGGTTTCTGTATCCAACCCAAGCAAATCCATTCCCAAGGAACCCAGGCATGCCTCAGCAGAATGGGCCACACCACCTCTGAGACAGAAAGCGGTGTGCAAGAAATGGGGAAATAAACACTGGGATAAGGTGAAGAAAGTAAAACACAGGGTCACTAAGAATCACTGAAACCCATGTTGCCATGTGAAAGAGAAAATAAAAGGAAGAAGGAATCAGCATTTTCAAGAAGTCAGATCTGCACACACTGCTGGTTGCCATCAGCGATCAAGCACACCTTGGCAGTTTACAAACTTCTGTTGATCTGAGGGAATGATGAGGAGGTTCAATTATAAAAAATCAATTTAGAAGGTAATTTGCAAGGCTTTTTATTCCAGAAACAAACGGAGCTTGCTTCCCTCTAGTGGTTTACAGAAGAGGAAGCGGACACTGCAGTGAGCTACCCGGGGAGCTTGCTGGTTTTCCCTATTCTTCAAGGGAGCAGTTGAGGCCCCAGAGGATATAATTTCTGTATCCAGAGCAGCAATGACACAATGCAAATGCAGATGGTGCAAACGCCATTCACTAAAGTTTGATGCTTGTTCTGTCCAACTTTTTTTTTTTTTAATAAGCTCTACACCCAACATGGGGCTTGAACCTACAACTCGAAATCAAGAGTTGTATGCTCCACTGACTGAGCAAGCTAGGCACCCCTGTCCAACTTTCTGTAAGAATGTTCTAATTCCTGTCTGAGTTTTGGTTTGAGAGGTTCATAAGAAATTCAGTTGGCACTACATGTTAACTAAATTTAAGTAAAAAATTAAAAAAAAAAAAGAAAGAAAGAAATCCAGTTGGGGTGATAACATGGTCATATCAGCACTGAAACCTGTGTTTATTTGGGGAAAGAAATCCTAAAAGAATAAAGTCCTATCAGCACCTACCAGAATAACTCCCGCCCACTGGCCCACAATCCAGAGGACTCCCATTTAGGGCCATGGCCTAATTTGCAAAAGATGCCAAGCACACATCAAGTTAACAATGCCTTAATCCCAAGAGATTACACTGGGAGGCCACAGCATTTCCTTCACCCAGAAGTTCAGGTTTCCAGCCTCTTCCAGATCCTTAAGCTTCGGGGACAGAAGAGAAGGAAGAAATTCCCACCAGACCCACATCCAGGACAAGGGAAGATGTTTTCCTATTACTGTTCCCCAGGGACAATCATCTTTGCAAAGGAATAATGTTGCAGCTGGAAGAAAAAAAGAAAAGGAACAACATAAATTTGGTGGCTCCATTCAGAAGACCAGAAAGTGAGCCCTCTGAGTGTTTCACCTGCATTCTTTTAATTCTTTTAAAGCAAATGCCCAGTTATTGAAAGAACCAGAGTGACCGGGGCTCCCTCTGCCTCCATACCTGCAATCTCATTCCTGCTGCAGGTGCTTATCAGGAGTTTCTACAGGTAATCTGGGGAACACCCTCATTTCCCAGTGCCCCCCCCCCCACCTCCTCCCCAGAGCTTTAGGGCTGACACACACTCAAGTGACAACTGACAGGGAGTTGTCAGTGAGCAGAAATGATACTTTACCCCAGCAGTCCTTTTCCTGCCCAGCGGGTTGGGACAAGTCTAAGCTGGTGTTTCTCCCCTCTGCGGATCACTGTCACATTCAGGGGTTTCTGAAAGGAAAATAAGCTCATTTTATAGTCAACCTGTTTAGTATTCAAAGAGATTCAGACTAAAATGCCGAGATACTGACTTTTGCACATCAGAGTGGTAAGGATGCTTATATTAATCATAGTCCTGCAGTTGTCAAGAGTGTGGGGGATGTGACACTCTTGGGGCACCCGATGGGCCACAAATTGGTAGCGTATTCCTGGACAAACATGTCTCTCCACCAAAAAAAAAAATCTTTAAAAAGGCACACATGAGATACATTTTGCAGAAGTACAAGATGATATATGAACAAAGTGTTCCTTCTAGGACTGTTAATAAATTCAAAACCTGAAAATACCCAAAATATCCCTCGATAAGGTATTACTCAAATATAGCATAGTGAATGAAGCAGTTTTAGTAAAAACAAAACAAAGTATGAACCCATCTGAATATACGTTTTTGTGTTTGTTTGTTTTTTATTTATTTTTTAAATTCTTTTTTAAGTAGGCTCCATGCGCAATGTGGGGCTTGAACTCTCAACCGAGATTAAGAATTCAATGCTCTACCAACTGAGCCAGCGAGGCACCCCTGAATATACCTTATAAAAGGGCATATATATATTGCTTCATGCATACAAAACTCTCTGGAAGATATACAAAAAAACTGTTAACAATGGTTACTTGCAGAGAGAAGCACTAGGAGTTCAGAGTGAAAGAAGATGACATTTACTTTTGTATCTTTCTTTTTTTTTTCTTTTTTCTTTAAAGATTTTATTTATTTGAGAGACAGCAAGCGAGAGAGCACAAGCAGGGGGAATGGCAGAGGGAAAGGGAGAAGCATACCCCCTGCTCAGACTCCAGGTCCAATTCCAGGACCCAGGGATCATGACCTGAGCTGAAGGCAGATGCTTAACCAACTGAGCACCCAGGCACCTCTACTTTTATATCTTTCTGTACCATTAATTTGTTTTTAGCATGTGTATGTATTACTTTGATGTAAAAAATTAAAATAGAATACATATGAAGGCAACTTACAAATTACAAGGTGCATCAAAATCTAGAACTTTGTGCATCAAAGGACACTATCAACAGAGTATATCAACAGAGTGAAAAGTAACTCACAGAATGGGAGAAAATATTGGCAAATCATATATCTGATAAGGGATTAATATCCAGAATATGTAAAGAACTCCTGCAACTCACAACAATAGCAAATAAAATAATTAAAAAATAAGCAAAAAACACAAGTAGACATTTCTCCAAAAAAGAGAAACAAATGGCTAAAAGCACATGAAAAGATGCTCCACATCACTAATCATTAAAGAAATACAAATCAAAACCACAATGAGGTATCACTACATATCCACTAGGACGGCTACTATCCAAAAACAGAAATGACAAGAGTTGGCGAGGATGTGGAGAAACTGGAACCCTTGTGCACTGCTGGGGGAAATGAAAAATAGCCAGCCACTGTGGAAAACAGTATGGCTGTTCCTCAAAAAACTGATAAAAGATTTACCACATAATCCTGCAATTTTTTTTCAAAGATTTATTTATTTGAGAGAGAAAGACCATGCAGGCGGAAGGGCAGAGGGAGTCCCAAGCCGACACCGCTCTGCGCGTGGAGCCCCAAGAGGGGCCTGATCTCATGACCCTGAGGATCAAAACCTGAGCCAAAACCAAGAGTCAGATGCCTAACTGACTGCACTACCCAGAAGCCCCCACATAATCCTGCAATTAAACCTCTTGGTATATACCCCAAGAATTGAAAGCAGGGCCTCGAATAGGTATTTGTATACCCCTGTTCATAACAGCATTATTCGTAACAGTCAAAAGATGGAAGCCAACGAAGTGTCCATCAATGGACAAACGGATAAACAAAACGTGGTCTATTCACCCAATGGAATGTTATTTAGCCTTAAAGAGGAAGGAAATTCGGACACACACAATGTGAATGGACCAGAAGACATTATGCTAAGTGAAATCCACCAGCCACAAAAGGAGAAATAGTGTCTGATTCCACTGAGAGCAAATTCATAGAGACAGAAAGCAGGTTAGTGGTCACCAGAGGCTTGGGGAGAGGAGAATGGAAAGTTAGTGTTTAACAGGTACAGAGTTTCAGTTTGGAGAGTTGAAAAAGTTCTACGGATGGATGAAGGAGATGGCTGCAGAACAATGCCAGAGAACTGCATTCTTGGGAATGGTTAAAGTGTTTACATTTTATGTTAGGTATATTTTGTCACAATTTTTTAAAAAAGATTTTATTTATTCATTTGAGACAGATACAGAGAGAGAGAGAGAGAGAGAGCATGAGCAGAGGGAGAGGGAAAAGCAGACTCCCCGTTGAGCAGGGAGCCCGACGCGGGGCTCGATCCCAGGACCCTGGGATCATGACCTGAGCCAAAGGCAGACGTTTAGCCATCTGAGCCATCCAGGCACCCCTATTTTGCCACAATTTTTTAAATTATGGCAGGGTGCCTGGGTGGCTCAGTTGTTAAGCATCTGTCTTCGGCTCAGGTCATGATCCCAGGGTCCTGGATCAAGCCCCGTGTCGGGCTCCCTCCTCCGCGGGAAGGCTGCTTCTCCCTCTCCCACTCCCCCTGCTTGTGTTCCCTCTCTCACCGTGTCTCTGTCAAATAAATAAATAAAATCTTTTTTTTTTTTTAAGATTTTATTTATTTATTTGAGAGAGAGAATTAGAGACAGCACGAGAGGGAAGCGGGTCAGAGGGAGAAGCAGACCCTCCGCTGAGCAGGGAGCCCGATGTGGGACTCGATCCCGGGACTGCAGGATCATGACCTGAGCCGAAGGCAGTCGCTTAACCAACTGAGCCACCCAGGCGCCCCATAAATAAAATCTTTTAAAAAATAAAAATAAAAATAAATAAATAAAATTATGGCCGATCTTTTTTTTTTTAAGATTTTATTTATTTATTTATTTATTTATTTGACAGAGAGAGAGAGACACAGCAAGAGAGGGGAACACAAGCAGGGGGAGTGGGAGAGGGAGAAGCAGGCTTCCCGCCGAGCAGGGAGCCCGATGCGGGGTTCTATCCCAGGACCCTGGGATCATGACCTGAGCCGAAGACAGACAACGCTTAACGACTGAGCCACCCAGGTACCCCTGCCTTCTTTTTCAAAAAGCAATCACTATAGACATATTCATCCACACTTAGGAAATGTGTGAGATACATTGATGTGCTTCTGGTTCTAGAAATGATATCTAGGCAAGATATGATGTTTAGACAAGCTAGAAACGCAGAGGTCATCCTTGACACGGGCTGGGCATCATATTAAAGCCCATATACTTACATTCTAAAGGTCTCTCTAATTTACCCACTTCCTTCCACCTCCAGCCCATTCACCAAAGTCAAGATCACCCCTTGACCAGGCTGCTAAAACTGTCAGCCTTCCAATCAGCTCTCTACCTAGCATCTGGAGAAATCTTTCCAAGATACAAAGCTGCTTACATTATGTTACCCTCAGTTTGGAAGTGTGCATGGCTCTCTACTTCTCCTCAAGAAAAAAGAATGAAACCTTGATAGGACCACAAGGCCTCATGAAGTCTGGCCCCTGCCAACTTCCCAGCTCCACCTCATCCCTCCCTACTCCCTTCCTCCTTGCTCTGGGCTCCAACCGACTTCTCTGGCCCTCAGGGACATGACCCTGCTGGAAGGCTCCTCTCGCCATCCCCCTGCCAGTCTCCAGCCGTGATCAACTTCTTTTTTTTAAGATTTTATATTCTTTAAGTAATCTCCACAATCAACATGGGGCTTGAACTCACAACCCCGAGATCAAGAGTCGCATGCTCCACCGACTGAGCCAGCCAGGCAACCCCAGACCTTGATCAACTTCTTCTTTTTTTTTTTTTTTTTTAAAGATTTTATTTATTTATTTGAGACAGAGAGCATGAGAGGGAGGAGGGTCAGAGGGAGAAGCAGACTCCCCACCGAGCAAGGAGCCTGATGCGGGACTCGATCCCGGGACTCCAGGATCATGACCTGAGCCGAAGGCACTCGCTTAACCAACTGAGCCACCCAGGCACCCCCCTTGATCAACTTCTAACGCTCACAGGTCACATCCTCGGGAAGGTTATCCTAACCCCATCATTCCTCTCCTAGCCTTCTGGAACTTTCCCTCATGACACTCATGAGAGTGTATAATTACGTTTGACTAATGTTTGTCTTCTCCACCAAAGTGCTCCCGAGGCAAGGGCCTTCTGCTCATCTGTGTTGTTCCCGCTCTAGTCCAGCACTCAAACAGAGCAGGGAAGGGACTTAGGAGGGACAGACCCAGGACTTTTGTTCTTTCTTCAAAAACATTTGCCCTACCTGATGCTTTTACACTAAAAATGTATTCTTTTTATTTATTTGAGATATAATTCATATACAATAAACCCGTTTTAAAGTATACAATTCAGTGGATTTTCGTACAGTCAGACATTTGTACAACCATGACTACTACCTGACTGAAGAACATTTTCATCCCCCAAAAGGACCCCTGCAACCATTAGCAGTCAGTCGACCCAATCCAGCCTCCACTCAGCCCGGGGCGACCGACCACCAACATGCTTCCTGTCTCCACAGATCTGCCTGTTCTGGACACTTCACATAAACAGAATTCTAAAATACGCAGCCCTTTGTGTCTGGCTTCTTTTACTTAGCACAAATCCTTTCAAGGTTCATCCACGTTATAGCACGTCAGCACTCCATTCCTTTCCACAGCTCAATACAACATGCGTTGTTTATAATAAAGATAACTCTTTTTTAATTTAAGATTTTCTTTTTTCCTTTGAAAATGCATGCATCTGATGCAGAAACTGAGCTTTGGAAAGACACCAAAAGAAAGAGAGATTTGTCTACAAGAGTATTAATTTCCAGGGGCGCCTGGGTGGCTCAGTTGTTAAGCGTCTGCCTTTGACTCACGTCATGATCTCAGGGTCCTGGGATGGAGCCCCGCATCAGGCTCCCTGCTCAGCGGGAAGCCTGCTTCTCCCTCTCCCACCCTCCTGCTTGTGTTTCCTTTCTGTCTCTCTGTCAAATAAATAAATTAAATCTTAAAAAAAAAAAAGAGTATTAATTTCCAGGTTTCCATAAAATTGGAAACTACCTAAAAACCTAACAATAGAATGTGGTGGGGTTTTTTGTATCTTTTTTTTTTTTTTTTTTTTTTAAGATTTTATTTGCGAGAGAGAGAATGAGAGACAGAGAGCATGAGAGGGAGGAGGGTCAGAGGGAGAAGCAGACCCCCCGCTGAGCAGGGAGCCCGATGTGGGACTCGATCCCGGGACTCCAGGATCATGACCTGAGCCGAAGGCAGTCACTTAACCAACTGAGCCACCCAGGTGCCCCTGTATCATTTTTCTAAAGTCACAAAGCTGACCCTTGATTCTCAAGTTGGACTCTGGTTCCACGAGGATCCAGGGCCCTGAGGGGGTGAAGACTCCCCACCCCAGCAGCTCAGCTTTTATCTGTTTGATATATTGGAATTCCCCAAGAAATTTCATTTGAGAAAAGGTGCTGTTGCTTAAAAATGTTCAATAACTACTTTTGTAAAAAAGGATTCATAGTGTTATTAACTATAGTCACCATGCTGTGCGTGATATTCATAATAATGTTGTATTGCCTATTTGAAAGTTGCTAAGAGAGTAAACCTTAAAAGTTCTCATCACAAGAAAAAAAACTGTAACCACGGTGATGGCTGTTAACTAGACTTATCGTGATGATCATTTTGTAATGTATAAAAACACTGAATCATTACACTGTACACTCGTAACTAACATAATGTTATATGTCGATTATACCTCAATAAGAAAAAAAGGATTCACAGATCTATGAAGAGCTTAAGAATATATTTAACTAGAAAAGACAGACTAAAAATCAGTAGCTGTTACCGCTAATCACCAAAAACTGGAAACAACCTAAATGTCCCTCACTGGTAAATGGGTAAACCATCTGGCATTCATCTACGCAGTGGAGCGCTACTGAGCAGTAAAAAGGAGCGGACAACAGACACACACAACAATGTGGAAGAATCTCAGATGCAGAATGCAAAGTGCAAGAAGCCAGATTTAAAAGGCCATCCATACTGTGCAGTTCCATTTATAGGACATTCTTGAAAAGGTAAAACTGTAGGGATGGAGCACAGATTGGTGGTTGTGTGGGGTGAGGGTTGGGGGAGGGGTTAACCACAAGAGGTTATGAGGCCATTTTGGGGAGGATGACAGAATTGCTCTGGATCTTCATTACAGTGGCAGTTACCAGACTATGTACATGTGTCAAAATTCCCAGGACCGTACACTGTAAAGGGTGAATTTTGCTGTAGGTAAATCACCCCTTAATAAAAATAGCCAATAGCTCTATAGGCTGGTATATGAACAGACCGACCCCAGAAGGACACACAGCTGCAAAGTGGCTACCTCTGGAGGAGAGACAGATTTTTCATTACATGTTCTTTGATTTGGTCTTAAACATGTGTATGTATTACCTCTTCCAGAACAAGAGACATATTTACAAAATAAACCAGTAACAATGAGCCCAGGCAACTGCAAAGTTTAGAAGTGTGTGCAGTAAGCAAGACACGTGAGAAAACCGTAACACTAGGAAAGCCTGGGGAAAAGGAGTGAAAAAGTAAGAGAGACTCTGGGTAAACATAACAGAACAAACCGACATCTAGAACCCTCACTAACATCATGACAGGACAGCCAAGGGGTAACAAAGGAACACCACCACAAGACAAATAAATCACATGGAAGGAGACTGCAAAGATGAGAGAAGGCACCAAAATGAAAAGCCAACAGAAACTGGACAAGTGGTAACTAAGCAAGTAGAGAAATCAGAAACCCTGTGTGGTGGGTTCTAGAAAATGCCCATAAATTCTTTGATATTCCTTCAAGAGGTAAAGGCTAATTCCCCTACTTTGAGTGTGGGCTGGACTTGGTGAGTCCCTTCTAATGAACAGAATGATGTGGAAGTGAAAATGTGCGTCTTCAGAGACTGGGTCAAAGGCGACTCCGCAACCTCCTCTCTGCTCTCGCTTGGACGGCTCACTCTGGGGGAAGCGGCCGCCATGTTGTGAGGACACGCCTAGCAGCACTATGGAGAGGCCAGAACGACGAGGAACTGATGTGCCATCAGCCATGTGAGTGAGGCATCTCGGAAACAGATATTCTAACATCAGTCGAGCCTTCAGATGACTGCAGCTGCTGCCAACATCTTGACTACAACCTCATGAGACCGTAAGCCAGAAACACCCAGCTAAAACACTCCTGGATGTCCAACCCTCAGAAACTGTGAGAGATAATAAATTTAAGCTGCTTAACCGACTGAGCCAGCCAGGTGCCCCAATCTTCTGTTATTTTTTTTGCTTTTTGCTTTGCTTTTTTTGCTATTTAAAGGAGTACTATGCCAGAAACTGGAAGACTGCAGCCAGTCTTTACTTTTTTACTCAACAATAAACAACTAATACACCCTTTATGGCAACAGGTTAAAAAGAAGCTGATGGGGCACCTGGGTGGCTCAGTTGGTTAAGTGTCTGCCTTCGGCTCAGGTCATGATCTCAGGGTCCTGGGTCAAGCCCTGCATCAGGCTCCACACTCAGCAGGGAGCCTGCTTCTCCCTCTCCCTCTGTCCCCTCCCCCACTCATGCTCTCTCTCTCTCTCTGTCTCTCAAATAAATAAATAAAATCTTAAAAAAGAAGAAGAAGCTGATAAAGAACAAAGGGATTTGTTCCAGGGAACCCCAGAAAGGTTCAGAACAAACAGACCAATGGATAATAAAGAATAAGAATCCCACTTACAGGAATTTGACATATAACAGGTGGCAATAGAAATGAGTGGGTAAAGTATTAACTATTCACTAATGGTACAGGGACAACTACTGTCCATCTGGGGAAAAAAAAGTTTGGTACCCCACCTAACACCATTCACAAAATAAATATCAGATGAGGTATATACTAAATTGTTGTATATACAACAAATGTCCACACAATATCTTATACATGAATGTTCACAGAAGTATTATTCACAATAACCAAGAAGTGGAACCAAACCTAATACTCATCAACTGACGAACGGATAAATAAAATGGGTAAGTAATGTATATCCATACAATAGGATAGGACTCAGCCATAGAAAGGAATGAAGTACTGAAACCTGCTACAACATGGATGAACCTTGAAAACGTGATGCTAAAAAAAGGAAGTTAATCACAAAATATCACGTATTATACGATCCCATTTATATGAAATGTCCAGAATAAGCAGATCCATAGAGACAAAAGTTTAGTGCTTTAGGGATTGGTGGGTAGGGGGAAGGGGGAGTGACCGCTAATGGGTATGGAGTTGATTTTCGAGGTGTGAAAATGTTCTAAAATTGATTGTGGTGATGGATGCACAGTTCTATGAATATACTAAAAACCACTGAGCTATGCAGGGTTTGGGTTTTTTTTTAAGATTTTATTTATTTATTTGACAGAGAGAGACACAGTGAGAGCAGGAACACAAGCAGGGGGAGTGGGAGAGGGAGAAGCAGGCTTCCCACCAAGCAGGGAGCCCAATGCGGGGCTCGATCCCAGGACCCTGAGATCATGACCTGAGCCGAAGGCAGATGCTTAATGACTGAGCCACCCAGGTGCCCCTGCAGGGTTTTTTTTAAAAGATTTTATTTTTTTAAGTAATCTCTACACCCAATGTGGAGCTCAAATTCACAACCCCAAGATCAAAAGTCACATGCTCACCGACTGAGCCAACCAGGTGCCCTGAGTTATGCACTTTAAATGGGGGAACTGTATGGTATGTGAATTATACCTCAAAACCATTATTAAAAAAATAACAGAAAATTGGGGCACCTGGCTGGCTCAGTCGGTTAAGCAGCCGACTCTTGATTTTGGCTCAAGTTATGATCTCAGGGTTATGAGACTGAGCCCGTGTTGGGCTCCACGCTGGGCGTGGAGCCTGCCAAAGATTCTCTCTCTCCCTCTGCCCCTCCTCCTGCCTCTCTCTCTCTCTCAAAATAAATAAATAATAATAAATAATAATAATAGATCAATTCCAGATGGATTAAAGAAAAACTAAAAACAAATCAATAAAAGTATGAGAAGAACTTCCTTAAGCAGACACAAAATGCAAAAGCCATAAAGCAAGAAACTGATGAATTTGTCAAAATCAGAATTTTGAACTTCCATGCAAGTACAGATTTGCTGGAGGTGTCGGTGAAGAAATGAAGGCCTGACCTCTGGCTGGGGCACAGACACCAACCGACTGTATTTCGGCCCAATGCCTGCCTTCCGACGAGTTACATGTGGATGAGCAGCACAGCCAAGCAGCTGAGTGGGCACAAGACAAACCAGAAACTGTGGGTTAAACCGAACATTTCATATGGGAATGAAAAACTTTCATAGATAATTTCTGTAGACTTTGAGTCCCACATTTCTCCTGCAAAGTGTGGATCTTTGCCAAGATAACTTTTGTTAAAGTTACATTACTGAGCCATGAGCTGAGGTGATCAGGTGGAAATGCTATTTAAAGGAGTACTATTCCAGAAACTGGAAGACTGCAGCCAATTTCGAATCCCAACCCTTATTATATTTTCAAGGACTGAAACTGTCAATCTGCGCATGAAGCAGTTCTAACGTATTCCTGCTTGAATTGTGCTTTGCTACCATGTACTGTCCCGTATTTCCTTAAATTCTCAGGTATGGTTTTGGCAGGGAAGACCTTGTAATATTAACAAATTTAACAAAATGGTTATCTAAGTAACTTAAAAAAAAAAAACTTCCAAGTAATTAGTCACCATAAACTAAGTTAAAAGACAAGGAGCAAGGGCGCCTGGGTGGCTCAGATGGTTAAGCGTCTGCCTTCAGCTCAGGTCATGATCCCAGGGTCCTGGGATCGAGCCCCGCATCAGGCTCCCTGCTTGGCGGAGAGCCTGCTTCTCCCTCTCCCTCTACTGTTCCCCCTGCTTGTGCTCTCTCACTCACTCTGTCAAATAAATAAATAAAATCTTAAAAAAAAAAAAAGACAAGGAGCTAATCAGGAGAAACATATATAGCATGAAAACAGGCAAAGGTTTCGTATCTGGAGTATGTTAAAAAAATTCCTACAAATCAATTTTTTTTTAAAGACAACCCAATGGGAAAAAATATAAACAGACAATCCACAGAAATGAAAATATGAACATTAATGCACATATAAAATAAAGATACTCAACCTCACTGGTAATCAGGAAAATACAAATTAAAATAAGATGCTGTTTTAGCAGGGCGCCTGGGTGGCTCAGTTGGTTAAGCGACTGCCTTCGGCTCAGGTCATGATCCTGGAGTCCCGGGATCGAGTCCCGCATCAGGCTCTCTGCTCGGCAGGGAGTCTGCTTCTCCCTCTGACCCTCCTCCCTCTCATGCTCTCTGTCTCTCATTCTCTCTGTCTCAAATAAATAAATAAAATCTTTAAAAAAAAAAAAAAGATGCTGTTTTAGCAAAAATGTTAAAAGATCAGCAATACAGAGTACTATGGATGATATGATACACTCACATACTGTTGGCCGGGGTATAAATTAGTGACACTGTTTTGGATTACCTACCATAAGTGTGTATCATCCACTGAGAGCCTGTAATTCTACTTTCTGGTATTTACATCAAGAAGTAGTACCGAACAAGAATATATGACTGTTCATGCTAGTATAAAACCAAAAATAACCAAAACGTCCCCTGATAAGGCAGGGGATGGACAAACTGGGGTCTGTTCCTACAATGGAGTGCTATGCAGCAGTACAAAAGAGCAAGGTATGTGAAAATGCAAAGATCTTCAAGAAATACTGTTGAATGAAAGCAGGATAGGGGGCGCCTGGGTGGCTCAGACGGTTAAGCGTCTGCCTTCGGCTCAGGTCATGATCCCAGAGTCCTGGGATCGAGTCCCGCATCGGGCTCTCTGCTCCTTGGGAGCCTGCTTCTCCCTCTGCTTCTCTCTCTCTCTCTCTGTCTCTCATGAATAAATAAATAAAATCTTAAAAAAAAAAAAAGGGCGCCTGGGTGGCTCAGTTGGTTAAGCGACTGCCTTCGGCTCAGGTCATGATCCTGGAGTCCCGGGATCGAGTCCCGCATCAGGCTCCTTGCTCGGCAGGGAGTCTGCTTCTCCCTCTGACCCTCCTCCCTCTCATGCTCTCTGTCTCTCACTCTCTCTCTCTCAAATAAATAAATAAAATCTTTAAAAAAAAAAAAAAAAAAGAAAGGATAGGAAGCAGGGAAGGAGTATTTATATAGTTATATAGGGCGGCTGCAAAGGCCCCACCCAGGTGTCATTTGTACAAGATAAGGGACGGAGATAAGGGAGAAAAAGCTTTCCAGGCAGAAAGAACAGCAAGTGCAAAGGCCCTGTGCCTGAGCAACAGCTCTGTGAAGGCAGCAAAGACCCCAGTGCCAATTCCTGGCCCCGGGGCAATTCTAGGGTTACTGATCAGGTTGGGTGACCTCCAACTCACCCCCTCACTGTGCTGTACCACACCGGCAATGTTATGCAGAGACTGGAAGTTCTGGGTGTTCACAGAACCAAACTCCACAATCTCGTCATCCACCTGCAGACCCTAAAGAGAGAGGAGAAAATAGAAAACCAGGGCAGAGGTTAAATGTGCTTCTGGTGTTCTTTACCCTTCCATGCCCAATTTAACGTCCAGGCCAAGAGCTTGTTTTCTGCGGGGAAGAGTGGCAGGCACAAAGCAAAGAGGTCAGGGATTTAGCTACCTCACATGGAGGGCGGCGGCGGTGGGTAACTGGGCCACCTCCTCCTGGGGATTCCTTCTAGGACAGATCTAGTAAAAGGGGGCCAGATCTGCCCAATGTCTGATAAAAGCTGGTGGCGGTACAGGCTGTAAAGAATGTGGGGGAAAAGCCAAATGCTGTCTTCTGGGGTCAGGGGCGAGAAGAGGCAGGCCAATCTGGGCCTATTTTGTTCAGCAGTCAGAATTTAGGCAGGTTTGCCCTAGAGGTCCCCAGACAAACAGCCACAGGCACAAGGCTGACCGAGGACTAGTGTGATCCTTTCATTCTAAGAACACAGATCACGATTCATTCATTCCTTCCACAAATATTTGTCGTGGGCCAACTACAGCCCTGTGCTAGATGCTGTGCATAGAGGAGCGAGTAAAACGAAGCTCATGTGTGACTTACCATCTTGTGATCATTAGAGACTTCTGGCAGGACCTGGGTTCAGGACCCAGTTCCATAGCTGAGGAGCTATGTGTCTTGGCACCAGTTACTTCAGGTCTTAGAGGCTTTGTTCGTGGGTAAAATGGGGTTAAGATCAGTGCCTACCCCAGAAGGTGGCTGTGGGATTAAATGCTAACTACATAGCCACATAAAAACTTGAACATGATGTTCAGAGTCACATTATTCATAACAGCCAAAAGACAGACACCAAATGTTCATGAACTGATGAATGGATAAAATCGATGGGACATATCCACACAACAGAATATTACCCGGCCATAAAAAAGGAAACAAATAGAGATACATGTTCTATCACAGATGAACCCTGAACACATGATACTAAGTGGGAAAAGCCGGTCATAAAGGGTCATATATAATTCCATTTATATGAAACATCCAAAATAGGCAAATTCATAGACGGAAAGCGGACTAGTTGCAAGGGGCTGGGGGGGATGGGATTGGGGGCTGATGGCTAATCAGTATAGAGTTTCTTTTCAGAATAATGAGAATGTTCTAAAACTGCTTGCAGTGATGGATGCACAGCTCTGTGAATACATTAAAAGCCACGGACTTGTATACTTCAAATGGGTAAAATTTTATGGTGTGTGAACAGTTCCTCAATAAAGCCGTTTTAAACTTTTAAGAATATGCCAGGTAAGATCT
This sequence comes from Mirounga leonina, assembly GCF_011800145.1. NCBI lineage: Eukaryota > Metazoa > Chordata > Mammalia > Carnivora > Phocidae > Mirounga > Mirounga leonina. The sequence continues at coordinate 7,398,111 of NW_023270436.1, forward strand.
AGAACTCGCTTGGCAGACAGCTGGTGCAAAGCAAGGACTCAGTAAATGGCAGCTACTGTTGTCCTTTTCATGTCTACTACTTAGTGCCTGGCTGAAATAAGCCCAAGAGATCCTCTTTCCCTCTCTCGGAATATTTATCACCTTCTACCTTGTGTCTCAGGCCCCTCCCTGACCAGGTTAGTGAGCAGCAGGGGCTGACTCCTCTCCAAAACCCTGGCCCCAGCACAGGGCTGGGCCCCCAGGACTCAGTCAGTGCTTGCTAAGTAAGTGGGTGGAGTCCAGCTGCAGCATGGAGAGACAATGGGTCTGTCTGCCCATGGTCCCCCCCATCAACCCCGAGGCTACGTGACCCACAGCACCCTCTGGGGATGGATTTCGGTGGTGGGGTATTGGCTTACTGCAATACCGGCAGGGGAGCCAGGGCTGATGCTGTTCACTTTGGCGAAGGCCTGAGGGGGGCTGAGGCCCTCCCTCTGGCCCTGGTTGTAGCTCATGGCCTCTCTCTGGGCCTCAGCCATGTCCCGGGCCTGCTTCTCCTTGTCTCGAGCGTGCAGCTGGTGCAAGGCCGTTTCCACCTGCTTCATGATGGCCTGGTGATCATTCTGCAAGCCTGGGAGGAGAACGCCACATCAGCGGACGAGGAGAACGGCTGAGGACACCAGACTCCCACATCCACTCACTGAATAGTTACCAAGCACTTATTCCCGGCCAGACACTGGACTAGAGGCTGAGGGCAAACCTGTGGCCAACAGGGGGCCACCATCATGACGCTCACAGTCCAGCAAGGAAAGCTGCTCAAGAACAAGTCATTACTGTAACATCTGATGACTGCTGCTGAGGGCGAGCCAGCCAGGACCCGACCTTGCCAGTCTAGGAGATCAGGGAAGCCTTCCCAAAGGCAGCGCTATTTCAACAGAGACTTGAAAGGTGAGGAGAAGCAAGAAATCGCCCCGCTGAATCCACAGCCTCAAATGCATACACGGGGCACGTGTGGTGGCCATGCAAATGAGTGCCGTGAGCTGGGTGTAAGGACTTCACTTTTCTCCTAATGCCCCTGGAAGGAAAAATGATGCCTAAGTCCACTAATACATGGCCGGTGATGTTCGGTCTGGGAGAAATAATAGCAGATAAGCTAGAGATTAGAAATTTGGGGGTAAAATCCTCTTTTTCAGTACTGATGGCTAATTCAAAATGTGGAGAACTGGGGTGCCTGGCTGGCTCTGTTGGAAAAGCATGCAACTCTTGATCTCTGGGGTAGTGAGTTCAAGCCCCACGCTGAGTGTAGATTTTACTTAAAAAAAAAAAAAAACTTCTGAGAATAGTTTTTCAAAAGAAGATCAGTAAGAATTGCTCACAGATGCCTGGGTGGCTCAGTCAGTTAAGCGTCTGCCTTCGGTTCAGGTCATGATCCCAGGGCCCTGGGATCGAATCTTGTGTGGCTCTCCCTGCTCAGCGGGGATTCTGCTTCTCCCTTCCTTCTGCCCCTCCCCCTGCTCATGCTCTCTCTCTTGCTCACACTCTCTCTCAAATAAATAGATAAAATCTTAAAAAAAAAAAAAAAAGAATTGTTCAACCAAATTCTTAAATATAATAAAGTCATTAAGATAGTGTGGTATTGGGGCACCTGGCTGGCTCGGTCAGAAGAGAATGCAACTCTTGATCTCAGGGTTGTGAGTTAAAGCTCTACACTGGATGTACAGATTACTAAAAAAATAAATAAATAAACTTAAAAAAAAAAAAAAAGACAGGGACGCCTGGGTGGCTCAGTCAGCTAAGCATCTGCCTTAGGCTCAGGTCATGATCCTGGGGTCCTGGGATTGAGCCCTGCATCGGTCTCCCTGCTCAACGGGGAGCCTGCTTCTCCCTCTCCCTCTACTCCTCTCCCTGCTTGTGTTCTCCCTCTCTCTCTCTCAAATAAATAAATAAAATCTTAAAAAAAAATTTTTTTTAAAGTGAGATATCAGCAAAGAGATATATCAACAGAACAATGCAAACAACTAAGATACCTAAATACGTCTGAAAATTTCCTATGTCATACTGCAGCATTTTAAATTAATGGAGAAAGAATAGGCTATTTAATAAATGGTGTTGGAACATCAGGGTAACCATCTGGAAAAAAATAAGTCAGTGCCCTCTCTCACACGGTATACTCTGCTTCTCCAATTTCCCTCAGTATCCGAAATGCCAAGAAAGCAGGCCACATCCCTCGGGAGTCTGAGGGTTTAGCCAAAAGCCCCAAATTTCCCTCCAGTCTTAACATCGTTTTTCCCTACTCTGTGTCTTCCACTTGTCTCAATACAAAAACGGTATGCTTCTTTTCCCAAAACCTACAAGGAAAAGTGATACTCGAAGATGCTGTTCTATGATTATATGGCAGCTTTGAGGGACGCTTGGCAGCTCAAGAGGTATCTCACGCCTGTGGTTACTTGTGCCTCCAGTGAGAAGCTCAGCCTTATACCAAAACAGGCTGGGGATGGAATCAAGATTCAGACCCATAAACCAGAGGTCATTAAGTGAAAAATGTGCACGATAAATTCCCCTCTAATAGGATTTTGTGGGGAAAGGCTGCCGGTTGCCCATCTGTGGCAGGGATGAATAACGGCCCCAAACATGTTCTCATGCCAGTCCCCAGAACCTGCCCATATGTTACTTTCCAAGGCAAAGGGGGCTTTACAGATGTGGTTAAGTTCAGGATACTGGGTGGGAAGATCATCCTGGATTACCCAGATGGGGGGCCCAGTGTGATCACAAGGGTCTTCATAAGTGAAAGCGGGAGGCAGAGAGTGAAAGAGGTGGGATGGGTGGACCAGAGGTTGGGAGGTGCAGGTGATGGCTTTGGGGACGGGAGGGGCTCTGAGCCACGGGACATAGGCACCTCCAGAAGCTGGGAAAAGATAAAGAAACGGGCTCTTCCCTAGAGCCTCCAGAAGGAACACAGCCCTGCCAACACTTTGATCTTAGCCCAGCAACACTGATTTGGGTATCTGATTATTTTAAGACAATAAATCTGGGACATTTGCAGTCACTAAGTCTGTGGGTATTTGTTACAGCAGAAACAGAAAACTAAGATACTCCCCAACTGCTACTCTCAACTTGTTCCTCAACTATAAACAAATAAATGACTTTATTTAGGACAGTGACATGCCCACCACGGGGTACATTCCCCAACGTGTCTTGCAGGCAGAGGGGCCGAGGAGGGGAAAGCAGAAATCAATGCAACAAGGTGGAGGTGGGACCTGCAGGACAGATCCTTAAAGGGAGGGTACTGGCTGGCAAAGGACCTGTTGCCCTTCCTACCGTCTTCCTTCCCTTCATTCCTGGCTGGCACATGGACATGGTGACCCTAAAGATGGATGACATGTTCTAAGGATGGCAGAGCCCGGGATCTGACGGCCGGCCCCACACTGGTGACCTCCACATGGCTGTACTGAGGGGCGGAACACTCCTGTGTGAGTGGCCGCAGTCAGGTCACTATTCTTACCAGGTGAACGTACTTCCTAACACATAACTGATCTGATTAGGATTGTAAGCGATTTGTGACCTGGGTTTCTAGCGTCATTTCGGAGAAGTTTCCACAGCGAAGCCAAGTCCTTAAAAACAAAATGAACAATGAAACCATAAATTTCAAACCCTAGAGGCCACCCCATTTCCTCAGTTCTCAGTCCCTGGAAGAGGAGAGTGAGCTAATCCCATCAAGGTGGAAGAGAGGAAAGCAGAGAATAGTGAGATTTCACACATGTGCCTCAGCCTCCCTCGCTGCAAGCTGGGGGATCGGCTGCGCACGCGCACACCACTCACAGACGATGTTGTGCCTTGCGGTTCGAACTTGGTACAGGTCCACGTCTGACCGGGGGTAGCCCTCGCAGTCCACCAGCGGCTCGTTCATCCCCACGCCTTTTTGCTAGAGGGAAGAAACATGCTTAAGACTTCACAGGTATGAAGTCCTCAAGACCTTTTCCCCTTCGCAGCCATCATCAAGGCAACAGAAATCAAAGCTGCCACATACCAATCACACAGCATGGGCCACATACTTTCCCCAAATGCTCCCACAACCACCCTCGGAAGGGGGCACTATTTTTTTTTTATTGACTTTTAATAACACAAGTAACGAATGAATCCGTTCTCCTCTTTTGAAGTTGGAACAGTGCAGAAAGTAAAGACTCTTTTGAGCTTCGTCCCCAAGGCCAGCCTCCTGGACTCCTCCAAACCCTCCTTCCTACAGCAGCTGATACCTGGCTGGTGGCCTTGGAAGCTGGAGGGGAGTGAAAACCCCAAAGAGCATCCAGCTGTGGCAGGACTTTGGTTCTTTCGGAAAGTAAAAAGGGATCTAAAAGGGATTTCAAAGAGGTTTTCATCCCTTTAAGGACTCACTGATATCAATCGCCTCTGGGGAAAGGAATTGGGTGGCCTAGGGGACAGGGAAGGAAGAGGGACTTTTCATTTTCTATCCTTTTGTAGACTTTTTGAATTTTGACCATGGACGCGTATTCCCTATTCAAAACAATATATTTAACATTTTAAAGTCTTTTCCTATGTAAGTCAGAGCAGGGTGCACAAAGGCAATGAAATGCGTCGTGTAATGGAGGGCAGAGAGTTTCCAGTCGGTTAGACTGATTTGAATCTCAGTTCTGCCGTGTACAACGTGGGTACCCTTGGTTAAGACCTTCCCCTCTCCAAGCCTCAGCTTCCTCAATTATAAAATGGGAATACTGGCACTCGCCTCCCTTCGCACCTGCCGTGAGAATTAATGAGTTGACCTGTGTAGAGTGCTTAGCACGGTGCTAGGCATATTCACAGTGAGGTGAACAGTGGCCCCCAAAAGATGTGTCCCAAGTCCTAACCCTCCAGAACTATCAATGTGCCTTGTTTGGAAAAAAAAAAAGGATCTCTGAAGATGTAATTAAGGCTTTCGAGATGAGATCATCTTGGATTAAGGGTGGGCTCTCAATCCAATGACAGGTATCCTTACAGAGAAGAGAGGCGGATCCGGGACACAGAGAAGATGGAGTGACCGGGGCAGAGACTGGAGTTAACCAACTGCAAGCCAGGGATGGCCAGCAGCCACCAGAAACTAGGACGGAGGCATGGAACAGACTCTCCCTCAGAGCCCCCAGAAGAAACCAACCCTGTCGACATCTCATTTATTTTTAGCACTGAATAATATTCTATTGTTTAGAGGCACCACAACTTATTTACCGATTCACCGACTCAAAGACATCTTGGTGACCTCAAGTTCTGGCAACTGTGAAAAAAGCTGCCACGAACGTCATGAAGGTTTTTGTGTGGACACGTTTTTCAACTCCTCTGGGTAAATACCATGGAACCCAGTTGCTGCATGGTATGGTAAGAGAGTGTTTGGCTTTGTCAGAAACTGCCCTACTTTAGCGTTCCCTCCAGCACGGAATCAGTTCCTCCACATCCTCAGCAGCATCTGGAGTTGGAATCGTGAACACTGGCTATTCTGACACCTATGCAGTAGTACTTCATGGTTGTTAACTTGCATTTCTCTGATGACATATGACCTGGAGTGTCTTTCCATAAGCTTATTTGCCATCTATAGATCTTTGGTGAGCCGTCTGTTAAGGTCTTTGGCTGATTTTTTAAATCAAGTTATTTGCCTTTTTTAGGATTGAGATGGAAGAGTTCTTCGTATTTTCTACACCCCTTGTTAGGTATCTGCAAATATCCTCTCCCATTTGGCGAACTGTCTTCTCCCTCTCTTGACTGTGTCTTTTGAGACACACATTTTAAATTCTGATGAAGTCCGATTCATCTATCTTTTTTCTTTCGTTGCTTGTGATTTTGGCATCACATCTAAGAAGGCTTTGCCTGATCCAAGGTCACAAAAATTTACTATGTTTTATTCTAAGAGATTTATAGTTTTAGCTTTGCCCCCTTTTTAAAAAAAATAATCACAGAGCAGGGCTTCAGGCTTAAAGCTTTCAGCCAGCAATGGTAGCTAGTAAAAAAGAATGAACATACTACATCACCTTGATATGCATTTTTATCTTATATTTAAGGGGAAAAATTCCCAGTTTTTTCATATGCTGTAGAGTTATAAAATTTCCATTTAAGATAAGTTAAGTAAAAAAGTGGATCAACATAAAGAAAAATACCCAGGGAAAGCAGTACAGGAGGTATTATGGATACCTGTTTGAGGTATAAAATAAAGCTCGGAAAATTGTTAGCATAATGCTTGAAAACACAAGTTCTGGATTCAACAGGCCTGAGATCTGAATCTCATTTTGTGACTCTAAGCAAGTGACCTCCCCTTTCTGAGTCTCAGAGTAACATACTAACTTCACAAGGTGGTTGTGTGGATTTTGTGATGTAACACATACATAAACCAGCACCCTTCAGGCATATAATAAATGGTACCCGGGCCTCCATTTGAGGCTTCCATTTTACTCCCATCACCTCAAATGCATTCCATCCACCCTACATAGGCTTTATTTAATTTATACTTCCTCTGCAAATTGATTTGTGATTTTACACCAATTGTCCTAAGAAAAACTACCAGTTTTGGAGTCAGACAGACCTGGGAACTAGGCCACTTCCTAGCTACATGACCCTAGACAAGGGTTTGCCTCACCCTGGGCCTCAGTTCCGGATGATAAGGCGCCTTACCTGTCACTCAAAGCTCGGTCTTTCGAGCAGTAGCATCAGCATCGCTGGGAATTTGCTAAAAATACAGCATCTGCACCTGCGCGCCCCGTCCTCGTCAGAAACTGAATTTTAACAGATCCCCAGGGGCTTGCCAAACACGTGAAAGTTTAAGAAGTTCTGACCTGAAGTGGGTTAGCAAAGCACAGATCTTCTGGTACACGTTCAACAAGGACTGACGATGGTGGTGATTATCACCCCGCCTCTGCAAATTTATTAGCTCTGTGGCCTGAGGCAGGCTTAAGTTAAGTAACGCCTCTGTTTCCTCATCCCTAAAATGGGGGGAATAGTAGAACTCACCTCAAAAGGTTGCTGCAAGGGTTAAATGAGCTAACCAATGTAAAGCAATTAAAACAGCGCCCATGGGACGCCTGGGTGGCTCAGATGGTTAAGCATCTGCCTTCGGCTCAGGTCATGATCCCAGGGTCCTGGCATCGAGCCCCACATCGGGCTCTGTGATCAGCGGGGAGCCTGCTTCTCCCTCTCCCTCTGCCTGCCTGTCTGCCTATTGTGATCTCGCTCTCTCTCTCTCTCTGTCAAATAAATAAAATCTTTAAAAAATATAAAAATAAAAAATAAAACAGCGCCCGGCACACGGTAAGGGCTCCATAAACGCTTGCTGTATACCAACACCCATTGCTCTTAGGTGCCTCCTGCCTGCTGCCGACAGAGGCCGCAGTTGCCGCGCTTTGAGCCTCCCGCGGAGGGAGAGCGCCACTGCGAAGAGCTCAAACGCAGACCGCCCCGGCCTCCCAATCCTCCCAGGTCAGGAGGGCCTGGGCTCCCCCCGACGCCCGCCCGGGAGCCCCGAGCCCACTCACGCTCTCCAGCACGTCATAATTGGCTTTGATCTGCGCCTCGATCTCCTCCTTGCGCCGTATGAGCTCCTGCACGTCGCTGACTGTCACCGCGCCGGCCTGCGGGGAGTCTTCGCTCTGTCTAGTTTCGCCCTCCGACATCGTGGACCTCCGCGCGGGGTCCTGGACACGAGGCTTCCCGGCTTCCGGGATGCGGACGCCCGAGGAGACTGCGGCTACGGGTTCGCCCGCGAGCCAAAATTCCTCGCCATCCGCGAGCCAAAATTCCTCGCCATCCGCGAGCCGCAGTTGAAGGGAGGGGCGGGGTTTGGGGGCGGGGTCTCCGGAAGCCACACCCTGCTGGAACTGGGGAATCTTCTGGTGACTGGGGAAGGCCAGTATGGGGAGGAATGGGTTCCAGGTCCCTCACCAGCCAGAACAAGATGATCTCTCCCTCGATGACCCGTTCGCTTTCACATTCATTCAGCAGACATCTATTGAGTGCCTACCACATGTTTTTGCCAGAGCACTGTGCGGGGCGCTCCAGTTCAGCTCTTCACATCTACCCAGCCCTTGAGAGGTAACAAAACACATTCAGATTCCTTACCCCCCATTTTTTAAAAGATGTTATTTTTTTAAATTATTATTAATATTATTATTATTTTTTAGAGAGAGAGTGTGCACGCGGGAGGTGGGGAGGGGCAGAGGGAGAGAGAGAATCCTAAGGATGCCCCACGCCTGAAACGGGGCGGGGGGGGGGGGGGGGTCCATCTCATGACCTTGACATCATGACCTGAGCGGATATCAACAGTCAGATGCTCAACCGACTGAACCACCCAGGCACTCTAAGATTTTATTACTTTTAAGTAATCTCCAAACCCAACGCGGGGCTGGAACTTGCAAGCCCCGAGATCAAGAGTCACATGCTCCACTGGCCGAGCCAGCCAGGTGCCCCTCCTTATCCCCCATTTTACAGACCCTACAAGCTTAGGTTCAAGTCTGGTTCTTGCCACTTACTGCAACGTACATGACCCTAGGTAAATTACTTCACTGCTCTGAGCCTGTTTCCTCATCTATAAAATGGTTGGATATTGATAGCAATATATCTCAGAGCTGTCATTTTGCCAACAAATATTTATTGACTGTCTCCTCTATGTCGTACCCTGTCCCAGGAGCTGGAAAGGTAAAGAATTGAGTTACGACTCAGTGCCTCTTACATATTAAGGCCTCTATAAATTTTCGCAAACATAGTGATGATCATAATTTATCAAATACTTACAATGTGCCAGACACTGTTCTAAGTGCCTTACATGTATCAATTCAACAACCTTGTGAAACCAGGATTATTATTGTCCTCATTTGACAACTGAGAAAACCCTTTCAATAACCAACTTGCCCAAACAGCAGAATAAGCTTCCAAATTTTCAACCCAGCTTAACCGAATGATGAAACTAGACATCCAAACATGTGCCCCCTAATATTTTGCAGTGAAAAGGACACACCATCACCTATGCAGTATTCAAACATGTTTGTCCTAAATCTAATCACGGTAAATAAACACAAATCCAAATTAAAGAACACTCTTCAAAACAACAGGCTTGGGGCGCCTGGGTGGCTCAGTTGGTTAAGCGACTGCCTTCGGCTCAGGTCATGATCCTGGAGTCCCTGGATCGAGTCCCGCATTGGGCTCCCTGCTCGGCAGAGAGTCTGCTTCTCCCTCTCATGTGCTCTCTCTCATTCTCTCTCTCTCAAATAAATAAATAAAAATCTTTAAAAAAAAAAAAAAAACAGGCTTGGGGCGCCTGGGTGAGCTCCGTGCTCCACGGGAAGCCTGCTCCTCCCTCTCCCATTCCCCCTGCTTGTGTTCCCTCTCTCACTGTGTCTTTCTGTGTCAAATAAATAAATAAAATCTTTTTTTTTTTAATTTTATTTATTCATTTGAGACACAGAGATACAGAGAGAGAGAGAGCATGAGCAGTGGGAGAGGCAGAGGGAGAGGGAGAAGCAGACTCCCGGCTGAGCCAGGAGCCCGATGTGGGGCTCGATCCCAGGACCCTGGGATCATGACCTGAGCTGAAGGCAGACGCTTAACCATCTGAGCCACCCAGGCGTCCCTAAATAAATAAAATCTTTAAAAACAAAAAACTGGCTTGAACTCTTCAAAAAAGGTCAGTGTTGTGAAATACACATATAGGAGCTCGGCAATTGCCTAGTTTTAAGACTAAACAGACACAACAATTAAATGCAATGTGTGATCCTTGATTGACTCCCAGTTTCTCCCCCCCCCAAAAAAAACAAAACAAATAAACAAACAAAAGCACCCTATAAAGGACATTCTTGGGACAATTGGAGGAAATTTGAATATGGAGAGTGTAGTATTGACGGAAATTTTCTGATTTTGGTACTTGTACTGTGGTTATATAAGACAAGATCCTTAGCAAATGCACCCTATGGTATTTAGGGCCAAGAAAGGCAACTTACTTTCAAATGGTTCAGAAAAAAGTACAAATATATACTTACAGACAAGAGGATGATAAGGTAAATGTAATAAAGTGTAAATAATTGGTGATTCTGAGAGAAACATATATTAACATTCTTCTAACTATCTTTGCTACTTTTCTGTAAGTTTGAAACTCTTTCAAAATAAAAAGTTACAAAAGTAATCTTTAGGGCGCCTGGGTGGCTCAGTCGTTAAGCGTCTGCCTTCGGCTCAGGTCATGACCCCAGGGTCCTGGGATCGAGCCCCGCATCGGGCTCCCTGCTCGGCAGGAAGCCTGCTTCTCCCTCTCCCACTCCCCCTGCTTGTGTTCCTGCTCTCACTATCTCTCTCTCTGTCAAATAAATAAATAAAATCTTAAAAAAAAAAAAAAGAAAAAAGTAATCTTTACACAGAAAAAAAGTAGAATTGATTACATTCGGCCTCCTATATTTTGTTCAATTATCTTTTATTTTTTAAAATATTTTATTTATTTATTTGAGAGAGCGAGAGAGCACAAGCATGGGGAGGGACAGAGGGAGAGGGAGAAGCAGCCTCCTCACTGAGCAGGGAGCCCAACGTGGGATGTGATCCAAAGACTCTGAGATCATGACCTGAGCCGAATGCAGATGTTTAACCAACTGAGCCACCCAGGCACCCCTCAATTACCTTTTTTAAATAAACTAACATTTCTAACATTGACACCCCTCCAAAAAAAAAAGAAAAGAGAGAGACATGATAACTAAACACAGTGCACAATCCCTAATTAGATATTAGATTTTTTAAAAAATAAAAAGCAGCAGGGGCACCTGGCTGGCTCAGTTGGAGAGCCATACGACTCTTGATCTTGGGGCCATGAGTTCCAGCCCCACATTGGGTGTAGAGATTACTAAAAAAAAATTTTAATTTTTAAATTTTTAAAAATCAAAAACAGCAGCTTTAAAAGACATTAGTGGGACAACCTGTTGAAATTTTTATTATGAACTTTATATTATAGTATTGTATCAATGTTAAATTTCCTCAGTAAGATATGGGATTGTAATTATATAAGAGAATCTCCTTATTCAAAGAGATGAATGCTAAAGTATTTAGAGATGCAGCGTCATAATTTCTGCAACCAACTTTCAAGGGGTTCAGGAAAAAAGCTATACATACACATGCCTAAATATAAAGGTGGTGGGCGTGGGGGGATAGAGAGGGAGAGAGATAGATTGAGGGAAAGGCAAAATGTAACAAGAGGTAAGGGAAGGATATATGGATGTTTGCAGCAACTATCTTGCAATTCTTGAGGTGTGAAATTTTTCCGAATAAAAAAGGCAGAGTGCAGATTCCTACCCAAGCCTCTTGTGCTACACATGTGGGAAGATTTCCACTGATCTGAAACCAGAGCTACTGTTTAAGTCACTCTATGATGTTATTGTTAATATTGTCTTTATTATAAACCTAGATCCAGGGATGCCTGGGTGGCGCAGTCAGTTAAGCCTCTGCCTTCGGCTCAGGTCATGATCCCAGGGTCCTGGAATCGAGTCCTGCATGGGCTCCCTGCTCAGTGGGGAGTCTGCTTCTCCCTCTCATGCTCGCTCTCTCTCTCTTCCTCTCTGACAAATAAATAAATAAAATCTTAAAAACAATAAATAAAAATAAACCTAGACCCAGTACCTCCTACTGCCTTCATAGCTCTCAAATCCATCCATTGCCTCCTCCACCACTCTCATCCCAACATCCCAATCTTTTTCCAGATTGCAGCAGCCTCTGACATGGTCTCAGCTTCCAGGTCACCGCATTCATCCATTCTCCACATTAACAGCCAGAATAACCTCCCCAAAGAGTAACATTGTCACTCTGCTGCTTAAAAGGTTTCCATGGCTTTCCAGTGTGCTTCTCTTGGCTTTCATGACCCTTCTAATCCCTGCTTGCCTTTGGACACACACACACACACACGCACACCCACACACACCAGCACATAAACAAACTTATTTTCCAGTCACACTGAACTTCTAGCAGTTTCTGGCACATTTATTGCTCAGTCTCCCTTAGCACTGGGTCTTAGCACCTGCTCATCCCTCTTCTAGAATACCATCTCAGGGAACGCCTGGATGGGTCAGTTGGTTAAGTGTCCGCTCTCAATTTTGGCTCCGGTCACAATCTCAGGGTCCTGGGACTGAGCCCCAAGTCAGGCTCCACAATCAGCCCAGAATCTCCTCCCCCCACTTGCACTCTCTCTCTCTTTCAAATAAATAAATTAATTAAATCTAAAAAAAATTAAAATTAGGTAAATAAATAAATCTTAAAAAAACAAAACAAAACAAAACACCGTATCAGGCCAGGCTGATTCCAGCTCCTCTTTCAAAGATCTAGCTCAAACATTACCTCCGCTGGAAATCTTTCTCTGACCCACCCCAAAGCTAGGGGTGCTGTTCGCAGCACTTCCCACCTGGTATTGTAAGTGCATGTTTACCTGTATGTCCCATGCACTAAGGACTCTTAGAGTGCGTGGGGTGAAGCTTATCTTCAAATGTTTGTGAGTGAGTGTTTAATAGAGGATGCAAAGAGAACAGGCTGAGGGAACAATGTGCTCCTTCCCCATTCCTGTTGTCCTGGTTCATCTTATCTGCAGGGGCCACAGACAGCCAACAAAGCCTTTGTTCTAGAAAGTTGCCACAATCAAGGAGGATCTAAATTGTTTGTCTCTTCCAAACATCCACAACTTGCTCATTTTTATTCCAGAACAAGGAGGCCAAAAGATAAGGAATTGGGAAATAGAGCCAGGAAGCTAGAGCTGCCCCAGGAAGACATGGTTGGTCATACTTCATACAGCCTGCCTTCGGGACTCAACAAATTTTTCTTATTTCCCCTCCTGCCCCTGGGAGTCGGACAAACTGCCAAGTCCATTACCTTCAGTCCTGAAGCTATAAACCAAGGGGTTGGACTTCAGGGTCCAAATTGTGTGAATTGTGTCTGTATGAGTTGGTTCACTAGGAGTTTTTATTTATTTATTTTTTTTAAAGTAGGCTCCAGGGGCACCTAGGTGGCTCAGTTGGTTGGTCATCTGACTCTTGATTTTGGCTCAGGTCATGATCTTGGGGTCGTGGGATCAGGCTCTGAGTCAAGCTATGCACTCAGTGGGGAGTCTGCTTGAGATTCTCTCCCTCTCCCTCTGCCCCTCCCCCAACTTGCTCGCTCGCTCTTGCTCTCTAAAATAAATAAATAAATCTTTTTTATTAAAAAAAATAATAGGGCACCTGGGTGGCTCAGTTGGTTAAGCGACTGCCTTCGGCTCAGGTCATGATCCTGGAGTCCCAGGATCGAGTGCCGCATCGGGCTCCCTGCTCGGCAGGGAGTCTGCTTCTCCCTCTGACCCTCCCCCATCTCATGCTCTCTCTCTCTATCTCATTCTCTCTCTCAAATAAATAAATAAAATCTTAAAAAATAATAATAAAAAATAAAAATATATATAAAAAAATAATAAAGTAGACTCCACATCTACCATGGGGCTCGAACTCATGACCCTGAGATCAAGAGTCACATGCTCTTCTGACTGAGCCAGCCAAACACCCCAGTTCACTATGAGTTTTAAAGAATTTTAAATTAGTTACGGATATAGCCAGCACACTCAGAAGGATATTTAAGGGGCATTTAATGAAAGGCCTGTTTACAGAGTCATGGGCAAACTTAAGGGAACAAATCAGGGATGATGAAACCTTCCGGGACTGGCAATCATGGAGGTCAGTTACCACCCCCAGACCTACAGGGGCAAGGGAAGAGAACAGTTTCAGGACCTAGAGAGGGTGTAGCCACCCAGCAGGAGTGTGGTGTTCAGTGGTACACAGCTCCTGCTAAAACATCTGGAGTAAATACCTCTCCTCTCCCCTCCTGCTGGAGCCTCTGATAAGCTCTGATAAGGGCCAAACGGTTTGGGATACAGAGTAGGTAGGGGCAGGGAAGGAAGAGACTTGGAGGGGCAAAGGAATATCCAGCATGGTTGCCAATATTTAAACACTTGGGAGAGTAAGATGCAGAGCTCCACGGAGTGTATGATCCTGTTTCTATACAACAAAGTCAATTCTCCCATATATGTATATATAATTGCTTGTATATGACTGCACGAAGAGTGAGGGGCGCCTGGCTGGCTCAGTCCGTAGAGCATGCAACTCTTGATCTCAGGGTCGTGAGTTTGAGCCCTGTGTTGGGTATAGAGATGACTTCAAAGGAAAAAAAATCTCTGTACTCACTTCGGCAGCACATAAACTAAACCACAAGAAAGGAGAAAGGCAGGGGATTATACATGTGAGATTGTTAATATTTAGTTCCTGGGCAGAGTGTGGGGCAGGGGAGAAGACAATTGAAAAAATAGGATGTTTATTAATGTGAATTCAGAGTAATTTAACAAAGAAAATATTAAAGAAACTGCACATCCAAGCAAGATAGATCATTGTAGATGCTGTTTCTAATGACAAGATTTTGCTTCTAGGTCTTGTTGAAAGTAATTATGATATAGTCATTCAGTGAAACACACATACATACACAATGAACATAGGTGTTTATCACTATGAAAAGTGTTTACAATGCATATGTTTAAAAAGTTGTTACAGAAAAGTATATCTATACCCATATCCACACCTATCTATGTATTGATGTGTATCTTGGTGGTTATGCCCAAATCAGTCATGGTGGTTGTTTATAGTCTATGGATGAAGGATACTGGGTGGGTTTGTCTTCTGTATTTTCTTTCTCCTTTTTTTTTTAACTTTTAATTAGGTGTATCCTCTCTTTTTTTCTCCCCCTTTCATTAATTCTGTGTTAAGTAATAAAACACATATCTGAGCTGGTTAAACATATGTGTTCAGTTTGTGAAAATTCAGAGAGCTGTATCCTTTTTGCACTTTTCCATGTAGGTGAATCTTCAATAAAAATAAATTCAGGGCACCTGGTGGTTCAGGTGGTTAAGCGTCTGCCTTCAGTTCAGGTCATGATCCCAGGGTGCCAGGATCGAGCCCTGAGTTGGGCTCCCAGCTTGGCAGGGAGCTTGGGTCTCCCTCTCCCTTTGCCCCTCCCCATCCTCCTCCACACGCACTCTCTCTCTCTCCAATAAATAAAAATCTTAAAAATAGATATGAAGTGAATGGATTTTACATACAAATTCAACTTTGTAGCTTCATTGAAACAAAATCTGGCCAAATTAAGCCCACGTCCCCACAGGCAACAACTGCTGGAGCAGAGTAATCATTGTCCTTACGGACAAAGCATGAGTGTACAACTCCACAACCCCAAGCAGGTCTTCTCTGTTTCAGGACACTCTCTGGACATCCCTAGATTAACGGCCTCACAGACCCTTTTCATTTGTAAAAATCCTAAGGTTCTCCAGAAACAGTGAGACACACCAGGAAAAATGAGAAAATAGGACTGAGAATAAAGGGAACGAATCTCAACTCTACCACTTACTAGTATGAATGAACCACTTAGCTTATCTGAGCCTCAGTTTCCTGAATTGTAAAATGGGTATCATAATAATACCTACCTTACAGCGTTGTTAGGTTAAATGTATAGTATTGGACGCAGAGTCACTCCTATCTCTATAGGTAGTAGAGACTTACAGCTTTTCCTAATACTCAGAAACGGGAAAAGAGGGCTCAAAGAGATTAAGCAGTGCATTGGCAGCAACTCAGCCAGTTGGAGGCCAAGGCTAACTCCCCGATTGCCCTTGGGAAGAATGAAAGCCAGTCGTCTGAACCTAAGGGTGGGGGATGTTTCAAAGCTTGGGGACTCTGGATGATGAGGACAGAGGTTCAGTCTGGAAGGCATCAGTGTCTGACCCTGAGTAACCTTGCCCCTCGCTTATGCAATGGTGGAGTTACTGACTGATAGTGGTTTCACCTGAGAGGAAAGAGAAAACCCCTTTGATGTGCCCTGGGCCTCAGGCCAGAGCAGTTGCTCAGCCTCCTGGCCATTGCTCTCCTCTGCCCACTCCCCGTCATGAAGGCCTCCCACTCCCTAACCTCAGGCAACCAGAGCCATGGAGCGGCTCCTACAGGCTCACGAAAGCCCATTAAAGTTTGCAAACCATTTTTTTTTTTAACACCAGCATTACCTAAAATTAAGTTCTACTAAAAATGAAACTTTAAAACTGCAAAAATTGAAATAAGATCAACTTACAACGAAAACTGTATTAAAAAACAAAAAATATCTGTAGCTATTTAACTCTGCTGTTGTACGGTCAAAGCAGCCATAGACAGTTTGTAAATGGGTTGGTACCACTGTGTGCCATTTATTACAAAAACAGGCAGTGAGGAAAAAAATTAGACCGTGGTCCGGATTCGGACCAGGGGCTGTAGATTGTGCCCTCCTGCCCTGACAATAAAATAAATCCAGCCTTGGGCGCCTGGGTGGCTCAGTCGTTAAGTGTCTGCCTTCGGCTCGGGTCATGATCCCAGGGTTCTGGGATCGAGCCCCGCATCAGGCTCCCTGCTCGGTGGGAAGCCTGCTTCTCCCTCTCCCACTCCCCCTGCTTGTGTTCCTGCTCTCACTATGTCTCTCTGTCAAATAAATAAATAAAATCTTTAAAAAAATAAAAAAATAAAATAAATAAAAATAAATCCAGCCTTGGCTTGTAGCATTTGCTGAATTCTGTGGTGTAAATACTCCCTATGGCCAATTTCAAGCTACCAATGTGAGGTCACTCATTGAAACTTGCTCTACTTTAAAATCCCGCCACCTTCCTTCTGGGAAAAGGCACAGGACAGAGCATGACTGTCAAGAAATGATAACCCAAACCTATGCTGCCTGGGAGGACTTAAAAAGAAACCCCAATAGCAAACCCAGAATGGAGTCAGTATGGAGTCACTTTTCCTTTCGGGAATCATCCCTTCCCCTTCCCGTCCATGTGGTTTGGGGGCAGGCGAGCCAAGACCAGCCAGTGAGGATCCCTGTGATTTCTTCAGGGATGGGAGCCTGACCAGAGCTGGCCAATGTGGGTTTGCCCTGGGACTTTTGCTTGAGAAAGAGCGTCTCTCTGAGCTCTGTATTTGTCAAACTTATCGAACGGTGCTTTGGGGGCCATCTAACTCCACTGAGGGAAAAACATGCCTGGGAAAGCAGGGATGGGAAAGAACTAGGCAGATTCCTAATATCTGAGCACCTTGGTGGTGGTACGAGTGGTTTGGGTGGCCTCTAAGGGATCTCCCTCAGAGTTCCCTGTCCCAGGGAGGAAGAGTCTCCTGTTTCTGACTCCTCCTATCCTGGGCCCCACCGGTGGGGCTGGCCAAGGGGGTCTTCCACCACCTACCCCTCCTTCTCAATCCGGTTTCCCCCCTCCCTTTCACCGAGGTGAAGCCCTACAAACTTCTTGCACCTCAGCTCTGTCTCAGCGTCTGCTTCTGGAGAACCTGTCCCATGAAAATGTCCTCACTACTTGCACTTCTCCCCCTTTTGATTCGCTACAGTCAAGCATTGTGCCCATCTTGTCCTCTCAATATTATTTCTAATGTTTTACAGATAAGGGAACTGAGACTCAAGAGACTTGCCCAAATAGTCTATTTTGGTCAGAAAATGCCAAGCCAAGGGGCACCTGGCTGGCTCAGTCTGTAGAGCAAGCGACTCGCAGTCTCGGGGTCGTGAGTTTGAGCCCCACATTGGACATGGAGCCTACTTAAAAGAGTAAAAACAAAGGTAATACTGCATGGAGCACTGGGTGTTATACGCAAACAATGAATCATGGAACACTACATCGAAAACGAATGATGTAATGTATGAGGATTAACAACATAATAATAAAAAAAACCCAAAGGTAATAAATGCTCAGCTTGGGGCGCCTGGGTGGCTCAGTTGGTTAAGCGACTGCCTTCGGCTCAGGTCATGATCCTGGAGTCCCGGGATCGAGTCCCGCATCGGGCTCCCTGCTCGGCAGGGAGTCTGCTCCTCCCTCTGACCCTCCCCCCTCTCATGTACTCGCTCTCTTTCATTCTCTCTCTCAAATAAATAAATAAAATCTTTTAAAAAAAAAAATAAATAAATGGTCAGCTTTCACCACCTCCTAATTCTTTTACTACATTTCGTTTTACTTGTGCTTTTGAGGTGATTTCTGTTACATCTGTGTGATATGCTGGTGTACATGCCATTCTCAACTCCAAGTTTTTATTTGCATGACTGGGCCTTCCAGGAATAGGGCCTGGTAACGCAGAAGGCAGCTGTCTGTGAGCCAGCAACGGCTATCAGTTGATAGGAGGCCTTGGATATTATGAGGGGTGTAGATAATAAGATCCTGTCCCAGAGTTTGTTTTGTAGTTTCCTACTGGCTGTTGAGCTGGCCCCCAGGCCTGAGTTAGGACACCCAAGGCCATTCCTGTTCTTTCTGTCACATGCAAGTTGTAAGCCTTCCCGGTAGGAAGACTTAATTAAAGCTGGGGCACTGAGCAAGGCCCTCTTGAGATTTTTAAAAGCTTTTTCCGACTCTGGATCCCATATGAATAGATGGATACTGGCTGTCTGGGTGTCCTTGATCCGAGAGAGAGGGTGTGCTATTTCTCCATATTCTAGCATCCAGGAGCGGCAGTGTCCTGCTATGCCCAAAAAACCTTTCCAACAAGGGAAAGTTGTGGGGTCCTTAAGGTGTATGGGAACAGGCCCTGCTGTTAAGGCCCGACCCACTACAGCCTGAGCCGCCCAGACCTGGGAATGAAGAGAAGTGTGGGCTCCCAGGCATTAAGAGTGAGAGAAAATTAGATCTCCGCAGGTGCACCCCAGAAGGTGAGAAAAAAATTTGGCTTATGGGGTTGCCCAGTGACACCCTTAAGGACAACACTGCGGTTGAACAGTTGGCCCCGGGGTGGAGAGTAGAACAGAAGAGGTGGCTCCATTATCAAGAAGGAAATCGACTGGTTTTCCTTCTGTTTCCAAAATTCCCTGAGGCCCTGGGTTCCCTATGGTGGGCTGTTGTGGAGAAGCCACCACGGAGAGCCCCGGGCCCCATCAGGTCCCGATCAGGGGCGCTGGCCACCTGAGCCCTCGCAGATTGAGATCCCCGAGGGCATTCAGATTTCCAGCATCCCCCTCCACAGGTGGGACAAGGGTTATAGGGCCTTGGTTTTTGTCACGGGGCCAGTGTCCCGGGTGGCCACCCAGATGGCCTTTGGTGCCAGAGCCTTGGGAGGCCGATCTTCCTCACTCTCCTCTGGGTCCGGACTGTAAAAGACCCACTGGCAGCTTGTTAGAGCTCTTCTAGGGTCCCCTCGGGGCCAACAGCCAACTTTTGCAGTTTTTTTCCGTGTAAGAACAATCTCGGCCTCAGGGACAACCAGGCAGGGGAGATAGCTGTGTATTTAATGAGAGCCTCTCTCAATCTAAGAAAATTGTTGGGTCTTCTTCCCGAGTTTGGGTTGACAGTTTATTTACCAACAGACCCAGATATCCTTTACCAGAGACTTTGAAAGCTACCTTAACAATTGCCCATGAAAACTTTGAGACAGGCAAGATCAACCGCCATTTTTTATCAATAGACCCAAATATCCTTGAAAAGCACACACCGATGTCCGGTAATCAACGCTTTAGCACTTTACTCTATTAGGAAAAGACCTAGATGTAATCCCATTTATCATCCAAGCAAAGCTTTCTTAACAATTACCCATGAAAACTTTTGAGACAGACAAGATTAACCGCCATTTTAACTCGAGTTTTTTTGACCTTCCGCAAACCTAGATAGAATCGTTCCTGGTTCTAAACCCCATCAGCTCGGACAGATGAGTAGATGCCATGCTTTTTTTTCCCACCAAAGTGGGAATATGCAGTCCCTGTCAGGCCGGAGAAGACAGGGAATTTCCCCAAAACAAAGGGAGTTTTGGCAGCTGCTTGGGAATATTCCTTAAAGTCTCTGTCCTGAGGTAGACTAACCACAGTTGGTTCCAATTATAGCCATTACCCTGGGAAATGAGGGAGAAACCCCCATATACCGCTCAATCCCTCTATGATACGAGCTTGGACGTGACAGCGATACCAATTTCCAAGGGGATCGTTAGGATCCTAACTGGGGTCTTGAGAGGGTCCCCGGTTGGGGTCTTGAGAAAGTACAGCTGGGACTCCAGCTGGAAACTGAAGCCATCCATGGGCTCACCCATCCCTTGATCCCCGTATCTTTCAGTGGTGGCCAGAACCCCACATTTTTCTGCTTCAGAGAGGGTCTGACTTAAGAGAAGCACTACATCCAAGCTTGGAAAACTTTGAGGTCGCCCTTCATCTCAGGTCTTGTGGCAGTACCGCCCCTTGATCCCCCTTGCAGCACTACCTGTTCTTGCAGAGGGTAAAGCCCTGGAGCACCAGCAGGGGTTCCAAGATAGGCTGGGACAGGTATGCGGACCTGACCTTACCCTAGGAAGGATGGAGCCAGGGGTGGAGATTCCCCTACAGACTATTTGCCTATCAACTTCTATGTGGCTGTGGTGTTCCTTTGTTCCTCCCGGAGTGGAGGGGGGGTGGGGGGAGAGCCGGAACAAAGCAGCCAGGAGGCTAGGATCAATCCCACATGGCTGAGATCAGAACAAAATAAAATTTTTCCCAGTTAAAACCAGGAAGGCAAAGTCCCTCAGGTGGCCACATCTCCTCCTCCAACTTCTACTGTGGCCATGTCCCAGGACAAAAGAGAATGAGTTGCCTTCGTCCAGTTAAAACCAGGAAAGCATCCGAGTAAACGATATTGAGCGATTTATGGGTCTGATACTCTTCCTATAGCCCATAATGCCAGGAAGGGACTCTTAAAGGAGTAAGGTCTTGGTCTGGGAATTACGCATCTACAAGAAGAAAGGAAAAGGCGTCCCTTACCTCAATTTCTTATAGTTGATCAGGGAGACTCGGGAAGAGAGGAAAAGGCGTCCCCTACCTCAGTTCCTCCTCATCTTTTCCTGATGTGTCGTCCTAGCGACTCATGCGACTGACAGCCAGAGCCCCTGTCCTCCTTGCAAGGTGCTGGGAGGAGTCGTGCTTACCCAGGCTTGGTGCTACCTCCAGAGAGCGACCCTGGTTTCCCCACGCTTGAGACTCCCTTAGAAGTCAATGCATAGGGGCGCCTGGGTGGCTCAGTTGGTTAAGCGACTACCTTCGGCTCAGGTCATGATCCTGGAGTCCTGGGATCGAGTCCCACATCGGGCTCCCTGCTCGGCAGGGAGTCTGCTTCTCCCTCTGACCCTCCTCCCTCTCATGCTCTCTGTCTCTCATTCTCTCTGTCTCAAATAAATAAATAAAATCTTAAAAAAAAAAAAAAGTCAATGCATACACTAGACTTCTTTTAGTGTTCTGTCTGGCATAGCCACATGGAGGGACAAGATGGGGCACCCGGGGAGGGGAAATCCACCTGGGATAAGCCCTGATGGAACCGAAAAGTTGGGAGATCCCTTAGATCTTAGTTCTTTTGCCCCGCTTGGCCATTCCTTCACATAGGTGGCATAGCCAATCTGAGGGGTGTCCCAGTAATGCCCAGGATAGGAGGAGTCAGAAACAGGAGACTCTTCCTCCCTGGGGCAGGGAACTCTGAGGGAGATCCCTTAGAGGCCACCCAAACCACTCACACCACCACCAAGGTGCTCACATATTAGGAATCTGCCTAGTTCTTTCCCATCCCTGCCTTCCCAGGCATGTTTTTCCCTCAGTGGAGTTAGATGGCCCCCAAAGCACCACTCGATAAGTTTGACAAATACAGAGCTCAGAGAGACGCTCTTTCTCAAGCAAAAGTCCCAGGGCAAACCCACATTGGCCAGCTCTGGTCAGGCTCCCATCCCTGAAGAAATCACAGGGATCCTCACTGGCTGGTCTTGGCTCGCCTGCCCCCAAACCACATGGACGGGAAGGGGAAGGGATGATTCCCGAAAGGAAAAGTGAGATGCTGTAACAACAGAGTAGGAATAGAGGCTGGCAGGAAAATCCTAGACATTCCTCAGTGGCCCCAGAGCTGAGCCCAGAAGACATCCTTCATCCCACATTGCCTGCACTGTTTGAACACTGAGACTCAGAGAGGATCTGGGAGTAGCCCAAGCTCATGGTCTTCAGAGCCCAGGGGTCCTGTATCCCATGCCACAACTCTCTTGGGCCCTCCAGGCTGTCACTGATGCTGCCTGTGCCCCCAAAGCTCAGGCCTGTGGGCTCTGTGCCCCAAGAGATAAAGACTAGCCAGCTGCACCCGCCCCACTGTGCTACCCCGATAACTGCCAAGCCCCCTGGCCAGCCCCCACCTGCTCCCAAACTGCTGCCTGCCCTTGCTGGCAGGGCTGTGGGGCCTGGGGCGGGGAGGAGTTCTATCCGTGTGCCTTTGAATCCTCATTCCCTCTTTTGGGGGCTCTGTAGCTGTGTTGATTCTAGAAAGCAGAGCACAGGACCATTTGGCTGTTTTTAGGTCCAATTTTAAAATGCAACTAAAGCCTTTTGGTTTATTTATGTTCTCTGAATATAATAAAGAATCACAAATAGGCCACTGGGCCGATCCAGTCCAAGCACAGCAGCTATGAACAGCTGGGTTCTCTGTTCAGCCCTCTTCCCTATGTTGACCTTGAAGAGAGGAGCCTTTAAAGGCCTGATGATGTTGCAACTATAAAACTCGCACTGCCTCAGAGATAAAACCCAAATACCCAAATCTAACATTTGAGACCTTCCCACATTCCTCATAATAATCCACGTAAGCAGTAACCATTAACCGAGTCTTACTGTGGGCCAGGTATCAGGCAAAGCACTCCACGTACATCAGACCAGATGATCCTCATAACAACCCTATGGAAGGAGGTACTATTTTAATTCCCATTTTACAGAGGAGGAACCTGGAGAGGCCACGTTCAGGCAATAGGCTTGAGCAACGGAACCGTGAGCAAGGCACAAGGGCCCCCAGCGACCACACCACTGGGCAGAATGCAAGCAGGCTCATTAAGGGACCCACCTCAAAATAGCCATAGACCTTCGTAATCACTGGGCTACTCACAACCAGGCACAGTTACCAAAAAAGGGACAATTCCATACGTTCCCATACGTCCTCACCCCAGCCTATAACTGTGGCCCCTCACCACCACCTCATGGCGGACGGTGTCTCTCCTTTGCTGTCCCGCCCACTGCCTCCCTGCAGTGTATTCAGCAAACTTCTATCTCCTTTGCTCTGCCTTGAGTGAACTCCTGCGCGTCCAGCACCACTGGGCCCCACCCAATTGGGACGCCCCACATTTGGTGGCTCACACGGGGGACCTCTGCTGGCCTGGGAGTCTCCCCAGATTCTCTAGGAATTTCTCAGGACTTTCCGTCAGTGGATGGACTCTCAGATTCCTGGGAGAACTGATGAACTCTGACTGATGACCTCTCCGGTTGCTTGGAGAACTGGTTACTCTTTGGTGAGGATCTGAAGTCACAAAGGGAACCCCTCGGATGGCCCTTGCCTGAAAGGGTGAGGGATTTCTCCTCTTGGCCTTCAGAGGGAGCCTTCCCTCCCTCTCCTCTCTCTCTGGCCCTTTGGTGGCCTAACCCTAGTATTCCTCAGAGAACTAAAGTCTCTGGCCACGGTGGCTCCCCGGTGTGGTCTGAAGGTCTGAGGGCCTGTGAGGGCGAAGGACCCCTTTCCTTTCCTCTTCCACTCCATATGCAGCTCATCCAGGGCAAATCCGCACACGTTACAGACTCAGTTGGGACCCTCTCCCAACGGGAACTGACTCTCAGCCGCCTGGCTTCTTTCAGGCACGCCCCGCTTCCCTTTACTCTCGCGGATCCAGCCACCATCTTGATCTGTAGGCAGAACACGCTCCTCTGTGATTGAGTGCTGAGTCCCCCACCTCCTTTTTCTGACCTAGTTTGGCCACGAGGTGTCCAGCTTTCCCTGTTGCCCCAACAAGGATTCCTTTTGCTCTCTGCCATGACAGGGTCTCCTTGGTGGGACACCCTAGTAGAGTCAGTTGCTCCATATGACATCTGGCTCTTTTTCAGGTCAGTGGCAATGTGGGGCCGGGCAAATGGTCAGGAAAGAATTCTTGAGACGTTTTTGTTGCAAAAAAAAGGTGCTTTTATTATAGTACAGGGACGGGGCTGTGGGCAGAAAGGCCGTGCTGGGATTGTGAGGAGTGGCTGATTATAGACTCGTTAGTTAGTGAACAGCGGTAGGGAATAGCGTAAGTCTCTAAGGAATTCATGCATGTTAAAAGCAAGGTCTCCAGGACCTTAAGATAAGGTTGCTTCTATTTAGTAAAACATTAGTCATGAGACCTTTCAAATGTATATCAGTGGGCCGCAGGTTTGAAAGGTAATTGCTAACATAGATCTTGTGTATGTGGTGTGGCGGGGGAGGGCAGGTTACAGTTATGGGAGGGGAGTAACATTGACAAGAGCAAAGCTCTAGTGGTAAAACATTAAAGGAAGTTCTTGAGGGAGCTGTAGGAGTGTTACAATCCGTGTGCCTCAGGAATCCTGCCTGGAGTCATGGCGAAGTTCTTTTTCTTCCATCGAGTGGGATGCCCTGCCTGAAATCAAGACCACTAGTCCGAGCTCCATTCCCCTTGGTGGGACGCCCCTTGGGGAATCTGCAGCTGGTCTTTACAAATCCCCTCTATTCCTTCAGACTCGCCCTGGGGCTGTATTTTTTAAAAACTGGAACAAATTTGGCCCCCAAGGCCTGAGGAAAAACGTCCCATCTTTTTATGTCATGTTTCCTGGCCTTGGTACAAAGTCCCAGATCAAGAGGTATGGCCCTTCTATGGAACCCTTTCTTATAATACTATTTTCCCGCTTGACCTCTTTTGCCAGAACTCCTTCAAATGGTCAGAGGTCTCCTGTGCAAGCCTTCATGGCACTGTCCCCCAAATCCCGACCTCTACAAAAACTGTAGAATGTGTCTTGCTGGGTTTCATGGCCCATCTGGCCCTACAGACATTCCAGATGATCCCTCTTTTACTCCATCCCATCGTCTTTCCCTTCCCCCTGAAGGCCCAGCAGCTCCCCTGGACTTAAACCACCCACTTAGACTTTCCCACGGGTACCCCAGGTAAAAACTGACGATGGGAAACAAACTCATTGACTTCTAGTGGACACAAATGCGACATACTCAGTAATAAGGCTAATTTAAGCTTGTTGGTGTAACTAAAATAGATGTTTTTAGAGTTATTGGCATTAAATATAAAACTTTTATTCTACCAAGGTTTACTGAAGTCAAATAAACTCATGTTATCTCCATTGCAATTCGTCAGCAAAAAGATGGCTTGAAATGATGGTTCATTTTATAAATAAATAAACTTTTCTTTAAAAGATGCAGGGTGGGGGTATGGGGAGGGAGGTGCGCCTGGCTGGCTCAATCAGAAGAGCACGTGACTCTTGATCTCAGGGTTGTGAGCTCAAGCCCCACGTTGGGTATCGAGATCACTAAAAATAAATAAACTTTAAAAAATGATGGTTAATTTTGTCTGTCTCATAAAGTTCTCATGGGTAATTGTTAAGTTAGCTTCCAAAATCTTTGGTAACCTGAAACTTGGAAGTTTTGCTAAGTTAAATTATAAATTGGGTTGAAATCATTGGATATCTAAGTCTTTTCCAAGTAAGATAAAATATGGAAACACTAATGACTAAACAAGGTTTACCTGCTTTTGGCTTCTTATTGAAGAGAAACTAGGGGCGCCTGGGTGGCTCAGTCGGTTAAGCATCTGCCTTCGGCTCAGGTCATGATCCCGGAGTCCTGGGATCGAGCCCCGCGTAGGGCTCCCTGCTCAGCGGGGAGCCTGCATCTCCCTCTGCCTCTCCCCTGCCCGACTCGTGCTCTCTCTCTCTCACGCTCTCTCTCATGTAAAAATAAATAAAATCTTAAAAAAAAAAAAAAGAAGAGAAATTAAGATACCTGGGTCTGTTGGAAAACGTGCTGTGTGCCTTCCTGAGACATTGTACTAGGAAAATGCATGTTCCTAAAAATTATGAAGTACATTCATAAATTTGCCAATCTAAAGAATCCTGCTGTAATAGAGAGTTTGTCTTCATTGGAGACTAAAGTTTCTGAGAGTTAAAATTCTGCTAAATGTAGTTAGGACTGATGGAAATGATAAGGAAAGCAACTCTTTATGTAAGAAAGTAGGAGACATGTAAGAAAGGTATAAGAAGTGAGCATACATTTTGTTGAGGGAGAAAGAAAATAACTTTGTCCTAAATTGAGACTGGTTAGTTAGACCGAAAAGGCTTAGGACAAAATCTGAAGACAAAAGAAAGTTGTAGAAGGAAAAGCTTTAGAAAAGAATTTTATGTGTGGTTAGGACAGATTAAGATTGAAATGAATGGATTTTAAAAGTATGCTGATATAAGACTGAAATTCTGCTTTACTCTTTGTTAAAAAGACAACTTGTCTTGGATTACAGGTCAGCTCTTGATAAGAAAGTGTAAACAAAGGTTTCTTTTTCTTTTCTTTATCCAGAAGATGAAAGTTTTTATGTTTTGTCTTTATCAGGTCTTTGATTACTTAAAGTTAAAACTTCTCAAAATTTATAATGATCTGTAATCCTATTTAAACATGTACTTTAAAACCTTCTAAGGTTTCTGACAAACTTCCCTGAGATTTGAATTGTAAATGAAGTCTTTTTGAAGAGGCTTGTTTCTTTGGTATGTTAAGTTACTCAGGAAGCCCCATCAAACAAATAATACGCCTTAGGTTGTATTAAATGGGTAAATGCTATAACTGTTTTAGAAACTGCATAAAATCCCTAAGGTTTTAATATGTTCTGGTATCAGGTCATCACTTGATATTCTAATCATTAAAATGCTAGGTGTCTGAGAAATAACTGGATTTCCTTGTCAGCTGCATTATAATGAACTCTCATATCAGATCTTTATCCATGTCCGTTTCTGAGTTTTTTGGTTATTTATAGTTATTGTTCTGATGCTCTTGCAAAATGAGTTTTGTCTTCAAGGAGATTCATGAAAAGGACTTTTTTTTTTTTTTTTTGGACAAATACAGGTATTTGTTATCTTTAAGATCATAAAACTGAACTGGGTGAGAATTTCCAGAACTCATGCAAAAGCTGCATTCAAACAGGACAAAAATTAATAATGTAGGACTGAATGAATTAAAGAAGATAATTAAAGTTTTTATGACTCTTGTTTGAACCATAGCTGGTTCTTTCATGTTCGCTCTTCCAGATTAAGGAAACTTTCTCTTAAGACATCCATGATATACAGAAATGTGATAAAATATCCCTTTGTGAACAAATTGAAACATTTAACTTTTCTCCCTACCTGAACCCTCTAAAATTCAGAAACTCTCAGTATTTTTTTTCCCATGGCAATTATAATTATTTGCGTAAGTTCAATAAGAATCTGTTCTCCCTGTAGCAGAACACCACTGGAAACACTGGTTATTTTACCAAGGCTTTGACTGAAATGTCATGTTTGAGACAGACAAGCATAGACTCAGATACGACCAGACAGCTCTAAGGAACTAAGGTTGACTTTATGGAGCCAGGGAAACCCCTTGGAAATGTTGGCCTGATACCTCGTTTATAGAGTTCCCAGCAGCCATACCAGTAAAGTAAAGAACATCACTTCCTGGCAGGTACAGGAACCTCAGGACATTTTGGGGACCTAGAGAAGAGGAATTTGCCCAAATCTACAGGGACTGCAGCCTTGTCTGATGGTATATATGTGGCCTGACTTTTCGCCTCCAGCGGCTATTAAAAGTTCAATCTAGAGATTCCTTATGAAAAGTTCCAGCAAAGCAGATATTTTTTAAGATTTTATTTATTTATTTGAGGGAAGAGAAAGGGAGCATGAACAGAACAGGACAAGGGGCAGAGGGAGAGGGAGAAGCAGACTCCCCACTGAGCAGGGAGCCCAATGTGGAGCTTCATCCCAGGACCCTGGGATCATGACCTGAGCCAAAGGCAGATGCTTAACCAACTGAGCCCCCCAGGCACCCCCAGAAAAGAAGAGTTTAAAGGATTTATATGGTCAGGGGCACCAGGGTGGCTCAGTCTGTTTAGCGTTAGACTCTTGATTTTGGCTCAGGTCATGATCTCAGGGTCATGAGATTGACCTGCCTCAGGCTCCATGATGGGCATGGAGCCTGCTTGGGATTCTCTCTCTCCCTCTCTGTTCCTCCACCCCACCCCTGCTTTCTCTCTAAAAAAAAAAAAAGATCTATACGGTCAATCACTATTCTTGCTGAGCTTATGTAAACAATTAGACCACGTTTGTTAAAACTGGACTTGTTTTAGGGGCAAGTCAGCTTCTCCCTGTCCCTCTGGCTCTCCCTCCTGCTCGTGCTTTCACTCTTGCTCACTCTCTCTCAAATGAATTAAAAAAAAAAAAAAAACTTAAAAACCAGACTTGTTTTACAAATTAGTCTTGATTTGGCTATCTCTGGGAAATAAGCGTGAATTTAGAGAAAAACTATGTTCCAATAACATACCTTTGCGGATGCCAAATTCTAGTTCTGATTGTCTTTGAATGTTTGTTGTTTGCCTAAGCTAGACAACTCGAGGGAAACATCAGAGAAATTGCCACGATAGCTCACATGTAGACAATCTTCATGCTTGTTACTCTGTGGGGATAATAACAGGGCCCCGTGGGCATACGATTATTTGAACAGCGGGAAAACCGGATGGAGTCCCCCAACAATCGTATAACTCAACTACCACCTTGACCAATTCTGTGTGGCGGGGATGACAAAGTCGCTCCTTAAAAGCTGGAGCCTACCCCACTCCACAGGGTTAACTGTGGACTTGTTGGGATAATGGATGGCCCCACTTTCCTTAGGATTGGATAGAGGACGCACCTAGGGACACCCATATCCCCCAGACAAGTCTTCTCCCATTTGCTAGCAACCCTTCATAATTAGGATATTGTGAAGGCCAGACACCAAAGAGGGCTTCTTGATGGTTTTATCCCTTAGCCATTTTTCTCTCAGGAGCTGCCTCTGTTGATGTAAAATTGCAATTAGAGGCTCAAGCCAAGCATCATACAGCGGCCATCTTTAATGAAGCCCAACACACAGTCACCCACAAATTCAAAAGGTCGCCCTCCAAAACGGAGAATCAACACAACAGGCCCCTCCCCCAGAAGATCAGCAAGAACATCCAGCCAAGACCAAGTTTACCGATCAATAAGAACTGCAAAACTCCAGCGCTAGGGGAATACAGCACATAGAATTCATGGTTTTTTTCCCACAATTCTTTAGTCTTTCAATTTTAATTTTTTTTCTCTTCCCTTTTCAACCAATTTGTTATTTCATCAACTCTTTTTTTTAATGTTTTAATTGTCATTTTTACATTCTATGCTTTCATTGTATTTAATTTTATTTGTGTGTATATATATATACATATATATATGTATATATATATATATGTAAGTTTTTCTTTCTTTACAATTTTGGGATGTAGTTGCTTCTAACAGAACAAAATACACCCAGAATCTAGTATATGTCTATTCTCTTCACCTGTCTGATCATATTCTCTTTCTTCTTCTTCTCCTTCTTTTTGTTAAAGTCTTCTTAAATTTTCATCGTCACAGTTACATTCTATCCTTTCAAAATATTTAATTTATTTTTGTATATATATAAGTTTCTCTTTCTTTACAATTTTGAGATGTAGTTTCTTCTAACAAACCAACCAGAATACACTCAGTATATAGAGTATTGCTCTGTTCTGTTCAACTGTCTGTTTATATTCCCCCTTTTTTTTTCTTTTTTCTCTTTTATTTGGTCTTTTAATTTTCATTTTTACACTTACATTCTATCCTTTCGCTGTATTTAATTTTATTTTTGTACATATATGTTTTTCTTTCTTTACAACTTTGGGATCTAGTTTTCCAACAAATGGGCCAAAATACACAAAGGATCCAGTGTATTGCTCTATTCTGCTCACCTGTCTGATTATATTCTTTTTTTAATTTTAATTTATTTTTATTTTTATTATTATTATTATTATTTGTTTTGTTTTCAGGTCTCTTCTAATTTGTTTAGTGGATATTTCTCTGGGATCATTGTTGTCATCTTAGTATTTTGTTCTCTTGTTCATCTATTCTTCTCTGGACAGAATGACAAGATGGAAAAATTCACCTCAAAAAAGAGAACAAGAGGCAGTACTGACTGCCAGGGACCTAATCGGTATGGACATAAGTAAGAAGTCGGAACTAGAATTCAGAATAACTATTATAAAGATACTAGCTGGGCTTGAAAAAAGCATAGAAGACACTAGAGAATCCCTTTCTGGAGAAATAAAAGAACTATCTAATCAAGTCAAAACCAAAAAGGTGGGGCGCCTGGGTGGCTCAGTCATTAAGTGTCTGCCTTAGGCTCAGGTCATGATCCCAGGGTCCTGGGATCGAGCCCCACATAGGGCTCCCTGCTCGGCGGGAAGCCTGCTTCTCCCTCTCCCACTCCCCCTGCTTGTGTTCCTTCTCTCGCTGTGTCTTTCTCTGTCAAATAAATAAATAAAAATCTTTAAAACAAAAAACAAAAACCAAAAAGGCTGGGGCACCTGGGTGGCTCAGTCATTAAGCATCTG
This sequence comes from Mirounga leonina, assembly GCF_011800145.1. Classification (NCBI taxonomy): domain Eukaryota; kingdom Metazoa; phylum Chordata; class Mammalia; order Carnivora; family Phocidae; genus Mirounga; species Mirounga leonina. Next base: position 7,428,521 of record NW_023270436.1, read on the forward strand.
CCTTCGGCTCAGGTCATGATCCCAGGGTCCTGGGATCGAGCCCCGCATCGGGCTCCCTGCTCCGCGGGAAGCCTGCTTCTCCCTCTCCCACTCCCCCTGCTTGTGTTCCCTCTTTCGCTGTGTCTCTGTCAAATAAATAAAATCTTAAAACAACAACAACAACAAAAAGGCTATTAATGAGATGCAATAAAAAATGGAGGCTCTAACTGGTAGGATAAATGAGGCAGAAGAGAGAATTAGTGATAGAGAAGACCAAATGACAGGGCCCCTGGGTGGCTCAGATGGTTAGGCGTATGCCTTCAGTTCAGGTCATGATCCCGGGGTCCTGGGATCGAGTCCCGCACCGGGCTCGCTGTTCCACGGGAAGCCTACTTCTCCCTCTCCCACTCCCCCTGCTTGTGTTCCTGCTCTCACTATCTCTCTCTCTGTCAAATAAATAAAATAAAATCTTTAAAAAAAAAATGACGTCTCATTATGAAGGACCAAGATTTTCTCACGGTGCCATTGCCCCCTTCCACTCCCTGCTTCCACAAAACACGTTTTAGTTAGATTGCAATTGCTTTTCTTTGTCACTTAAATACAATTCTACAACTTCTGTTTCTTGAGGTATCATCTTCAGAGAACATGGTATAACTCTCCTCTTGGTAAGACGAAAGAATATGCCTCCCAGCTTCTGTTCTCCAGGCGTCTACTTTTACATTCTGTCTCGTAACCAAGACTCCCACTTTGATTTGTCAACAGGCTGATTACAGATGTGAAGAAGTGTTAACAAACCCTGCTGTACCCATCCAATGAAACCCTGGAGCCCTCCCCAAACCCACATTTTCAGACGTTAGCCAAGGGCCAAACTTATAAGCAGGCCTTTCTAGAACTGTTAAGCTAACTCTTTTCTGCACACTCCCTTTGCCCTTAGCCAAGGCATCTTTAAAGCAAAACATGCAGCACTGAGCTGAGATATGCCCTGCAGAGATCTTGGACTTAGCCAGGTACAATGAAACCCAGGAATCATAAAGGTTTGTCTTAGAAAGGGAAATGGCTTCTTCTTTACATTTCTGTAGGAGCCTTTCTTTACATGAGCAGAGGCAGCAACAATTCAGCCCAACACAACTGTGGCCAGTAAGTTGAAACTGCTCTGATCACCTTCTAGGGCACAAGCAATGAGTATCATGATATTCGGGGGACTCACACAAGAAGTACAATCCCAGAGGCCCCGCGTGGTCCCCCTGGAAACACAGAGTTTACTTTGTTAGCACTACCCCGCCCCCAGCAGGCCATGTACTTACCTGAACGTCGAGGTATCAGGGCCCCTAGATGGGACCTCCCATCCTAGGGTTCTCACTGCAGTCCAAATAATTCCCTTGAGTTCTTGGCTTACGATGGACTACTTGAGGCCATCAGTTCCAAATTGTTTTTGCATGTCAGTGAGCTGTGTGGACATCTGGATATGTTCGTGGTAAGTGCAGTAACTGGGCCACACCCTGCTGTCAGGTGGGGTCTTCAACTCAGAATCTGAATTCAAAGCTGGAAGCTGCTAGGGAAGGCAACAAGGGGAGTTTTCCTTCAGAAAGAAAGGAAAGCCCAGAACAGTTCTGAAAAACCAAGATCAGTAATGCTCTCTCCTCTCCTCCCCTGAGCCTCCCAGTACTGGGGTTTTGTTTTTTTCTGTTGTTAAAAAAATCAAAAAAAAAAAAAAAAATCAGTATTGGGAGCCTGGGTGGCACAGTTGGTTGAGTGTCTGACTCTTGGTTTCCTCTTGGGTCACGATCTCAGGGGTCCTAGGATCGAGCCCCGCATCGGGCTCTGAGCTTGGTGGCATGGAGTCTGCTTGAGATGCTCTCTCCCTCTCCCTCTGCCCCTCCCACTCATGCTCTCTCTCTCTCTCTCTCTCACTAATAAATAAAGAAATCTTTAAAACAAATCAGTATGTCCCATTCAGTAATTAAAACTTTAATTATTTTTCAGCCACCCCCTACCCTCACCCAGACCTTTGTCTGGAAGAGTTCTACGCAAGAAGGACAAAAGCATTTTCATAGAAAAAAAAATTTTTTTTAAGCAACTTCTCCGAAAAGACTCAATTAGGTTCAGGAAATAGGGCAAAATCCTGCTTTTTTAAAAATGTTCAAAATGGGTTTATATAACTCTCTACCCCTTTCACCCTAAGCATGGATCTAGTGAGCCCCTTGAAAAGATAATGTTTTTTTGCGGGGGGGGGGGGCAGTTGCATTTAGCAGACGGCCCCACTGAGGTGCGTGTACCAAGAGAAAGTGAGGAAGGAACAGTCAGACTATCATCAATCCATTGATGGAAACTGCAGCTAAAGGAAAAGTCAAATACAACAATCCACAGCCAGGAGATGTCCCCCATCTGTCAGGAGTGGGTGGGAGGGTCACAGTCCTTGTGACATGCCCTCCCCCAACCTGCTGCTTTGGGCAGGAATCACAGTTCGGAATGCAACAAGTTTGCACCAGAAATAGCCGATCAGCTGCTCGGTTTTAACTTGGGCCATCAGAAAGCAAATCTTTCCTCGCGGACATCTGCAACAACCAAACGGTCCAGCAGCATCCATAATGTTTTCACAGCGTCTGCTCCACAGAGGGGTGTCCCAAATCCGCCCAGCTCATCGAGTGCAGTGACTTCACCTGATGTCAGCTCCACACAGCTTGTGATGAGGCTGAAATAACAGCGGGTGTCAGCTTGGAGGCGGAGCCAGGCATCCGGGATCTGTGAATTCAGGATTTCAAAAGTCAGTGGCAAAAAAGGTAACTATGCCGGGGCTGGGGGGCTCAGTCGGTTAAGCATCTGCCTTCGGCTCAGGTCACAATCCCAGGGTCCTGAGATTGAGCTGTGCACTGGGCTCCCTGCTCAGCGCGAGGCCTGCTTCTCCCTCTCCCACTCCCCCTGCTTGTGTTCCCTCTCTTGCTGTGTCTCTGTCTGTCAAATAAATAAATAAAATCTTAAAAAAAAAAGGTAACTATGTAAGATGATGGATACATTCGTTAGCTTGATCGTGGCAAACACTGCACAATGTATATACATATATCAAAACAACACATTGTATACCTTAATTATAGGCAATTTTTGTTAGGCTATTTTTGTCAGTTATCCCTCACTAAAGCTGGGAGGGTGGGCAGGGCACTGGCTTTTCTTCTGCTGCAGCCAAGCGAGACAGCTTCCCTAACCCTTTCTGTCCTGTTGGTCTTAGAGCCCAAGTGGATGTCCTCAAAAATATACCTCCAATTGTCAGACAGGCAATTTCACAAGAGTTCATTAGCAACTAAAAAAACTGCTTTTTCAAGCCATAAAAGTGTATCTCCACTTAGAGATTGCTTCTCTTTCTCAGTTGTCTTCCCACCCCCTGCCCAGAAGCTCCAAAAGGCAAAAATCATAGTAGGAATCATTTGTTACAGAAGATTGTTCTGTTTTCAATACTCAAAAGATTTCAAATTCCAAGCTGCCCACATGGCAAAATGCAAGAAAGTTACATCCCAGTGACTTTTTCTTTCTTTCTTTCTTTCTTTTTTTGGCGACTCTTCTCTAATTGGGACGATCCCTCTGGCACTTACAAAATTATAGGCATATGACATTTTACATCAATTTTAACCATACATCCAAATATAATAGCTATGAAATACAAAGGCATTTAAAAAATTCCTTCTCCAGGGCTCCTGGGTGGCTCAGGCGTTAAGCGTCTGCCTTCAGCTCAGGTCATGGTCCCAGGGCCCTGGGATCGAGCCCTGCATCAGGCTCCCTGCTCAGCCAGAAGCCTGCTTCTCCCTCTCCCACTCCCCCCGCTTGTGTTCCCTCTCTGTCTCTCTCTCTGTCAAATAAATAAATAAAATCCTTTAAAAATAAATAAATAAATAATCCCTTCTCTTTTAACTTCATTGAAAATTTACTTAAACTCCTAGCAGTAAATTCAGCATTTATGGGGTGGGAGTGGGGGGCGGCAGCAGCTGTGGAACCCCCCCCCACACACACACATTTTCTTTCCCCTCTGATCTGTCTAAAGCTTTGCCCCCTCTCTGAGAACTGATTTAACGATTTCCCTCCCACTTGGAGGAGAGAATAATACAAACTTCCAGCATTTGGGGTCCAACCAAAGCCCACCATTGGAAATGTTTGGGCTCTTTCTCCTCCTGCCTTGAGGAGAGAACAAAAACCAAAGGTATCATCCCCACTGAGATCCCCCCATTGTTTTATTTTTTATTATTTTTTAAAGATTTATTTATTTATTTGAGAGAGAACACGAGCAGGGGGAGCGGCAGAGGGAGAGGGAGAATCTCAAGCAGATTCCCTGCTGAGCACAGAGCCCCACGAGATCTCACAACCCTGAGATCATGACCTGAGCTGAAACCTAGAGTCAGACGCTCAACCGACTGCGACTGCGCCACCCAGGTGCGCCCCCCCCCGCCTCATTTTAGCCAGCGCAGCCAAAAGAGGCCAAGGGATCCAGCTCAACTCTCGTGGGGTACCATCTACTGAGTGTTGAGTCCCAGAGGTCATTTTTACTTCTCACAACATCTGCAGCTGCAGCTCAGGGGGAACGGCACAGCCACCCAGGCACCAAAGGTTGGCTGACCATTCCGGGAAGCCATGCAGGGCCCCCCCCCCCCCACCATGGTCCCTGGGTAGGTACCGAGTACTCAGTAAGGGCTTTGCAAAGGAGCTGAGGGCCTGGGCCACCTTGGTCATGGTCACAGAGGAAGAAGATCGTCAGTGCTTATACAGCTAGGAATCTCATATGCATCTCTTTGAAAGGATGTCCCTTTCCCTTCGTGCTTCCTTTCCCCCAGACAATGCCTGTACCATATTTCAGTGAGTCAGGATCCATCGAGCAAATCCTATTGCTGCCAGCACGGTGTTAGGGGTTCCCAAGCCCACCCTTGGGTTTGTTAATGTGCTATGAAGACGCACAGGGCCCAGAATTGGTCATACTCACGCCTAAGATGTATTACAGCTAAAGGACACAGAGCAAAATCAGCCCAGGGTAAAGGCACATGGTGCCTACAAGAGGGCAAGGGTCTTCTCCTGGGGAGGTGGGGGGGGGGGGGTTCACATAGGATATGCTAATTTCCTCCAGCAAGGGGTTGCGGAATGTCGTCTACAAAGGAACCTTTCCAGAACCTCAGGCACGCAGGTTTTTACTGGGGGCTGGTCCCATATGCACCTGTTGCACAGCACGTACCCAAATCCCAGACTCCCAGAAGGAAAGCACATGTTCACCATAAAGCACATGCCTTGTACAAATAGTTTATACCCAAGGAACCACTCCTGTCATTTCTGGGGACGGTGGGGACCTTCCTGAAATCCGAGTTTCTCAGTGCCAGCCAAGGCTCAACCTTGCAAGCCGGCCTTTCTATGAACAGCACCCTCAAGCTTGCTGTGTCCATTCCTTTCTGCACACCAGGGCGCAGTGGAGGATGAGTCTTAAGGGCCCATCTGAAGAGAGGGCGCCATGAGCACGGTCTCTAGAACCCAGCTCCCAGCTCAGGTTGGACAGAAGGTGGCAACTCGGGAGCAAAGAGCAGAGATGGCCATACTCAGCCACTGCTGACATGTTATCCCACCCTGCCCAGCCTGAGAAGGAGAATCTAGGAGGGAATACAGGGGCTCCAGAGACGGGGCCCTGTGCGTTCTCCCTCCCCCGTTTCGGCCTGCTGCTGGAGGAAGCACGCAGGAGTGTATCCAGAGTGTGACTGAGATCTGCAGTGTTTCTGGAAGCAAAGTCCAGGGGGTAGGACAGAACCACCAGCCTTGGCCAGCTGAGCCAGACACTTGCCTTCAGCACTCTGAGGCTGCTGATAACCTGCTCCCTTGATTTGGTAAACATTGACTATGTGCCTAGGACACCAGCCAGGCCAGGCTCCAGGAGTGGGGGTTCGAGTTGGCGACTGTGAACAAGGGGACAGGATGTTCCTTTTCACCTGGGAGGCTGAGAGGGCTGCACCGAGCCCTTCTCCCCTGGTGGAACCTTCTGGCCTGAGAGCTCCATTCTGGGCTACCTCTATGCCAGTTTTCTCAACTGGAAACCTAGACCCAGGGGGCGGAGGTGGACATTGAGGGCAGGCTGGCAATGCAACCCCAGGAGGGGCAGAATAAGGAGGTGGGACTACCTGGCCAGCCTCCAGACTTGCCCAGAAAACAGAAGAGAGAAGCTGGGAAAAGTTGTCTGGACTGGTGGAATGAGATCCAACTTCAGAAGCAAATAGGCCAGGGTTTGGGTTTCTCTTCCTCCCAGCTCCGGGGCTTTAGTCTCCCCATCCGTCCGGTGGGAACATCAACATCTCTGATGTGTAGAGAAGGCAGTGCAGCAATTAGAAAGGTGGTCTTGGAGTCAGAATAACCCGGTTCACATTCCAGCCCTACTATGCCTCTTGCTAACTGTGTGGCCCGGAAAAGTTCTCGAACCATCCTGGGCCCTACCTCCAGGGCTGCTGGCTAAAGCTGACCCATGGCAGAGCTTAGCTGAACCTCAAACCTGGGGCTGGGGAGTGCCGCCTGGGCCCCCTGGGGAGAAGAGGGGGCCTGGCAGGGTTTGCTGAGGAAGGCAGAAATGGGGGAGTCTCCTCCCAGATAAGTCCCTCTCTGCTCCCTGGTGGGAGGGAAAGGCATGGGAGGGAAGAAAGAAGGAAAGGAGAGAGTGGCCTCAGGCACTTTCTTGCTGTTTGTTACTTTTCTCATCTGAAATATGGTAATGTTGGACCGAACGATCCTTGAAGTCATTACTAGACATGCTGATCTGTTTTTCCGTATTAAAAAAAAAAAAAGGGGCTGGTGCAGGACGATTTAGGAACCCAAGTGATGCAAGAGGGCAGGGGGTCATAACATAGTCATGGGTCAAGACTGTGAGCATCAGAGACTGGAAAAAGTTTCCAGGCAATGATGACAGTTGAAAAGTCAGTTCCCTGGAAAGAGGGCAAGATGGCTCAGCACCAGAGTTTTGGGGGACTGGGGTGAAGCAAGCGGCAGGGGGTTGTCCTGGAACCTTCAGGTGAATGCCATGGCTGGCCAGCAGTCAGTCACCATTCCATCTTTTAGGAATGTGAGACCTGAGGACTCAGGTATGGGGTTGCTGAGAGAGCCCTGGCATTCCTCCCAGAGCCATCTGCTCTCCCTTCCCACCACCCTGCAGATACTGAGAACCTGGGGCAGGGGGCAGGGCCATAACCTCCTTCCCATTACTCAGGCTGTGGCAACCCCAAGGCCCCCTGTTTTCCATCAGTTGCCCAAAGCCCTAAAGAGACAAGTAATCATAACCAACATTAACAGAGAATTCCTATGTGCTGCGCTCTACTCCAAAGACTTATGCTTCATCTCACTTAATCCCAATCATACTATTATTGCTTCCATTTTACACATTTTACAACTCCTCTGAGACTGAGGCTCAGAGGGGTTCCGTGACTCTCCGTGACTCTCCGTGACTCTCCCAAGTCACATAGTATGTAGCAGGTCCAGGATTCAAACCCCCATACCCATGCCTCTAACCACTATGGAGTACAACCCTTTTACCTAATTATAAACCACATGCTCGCTATGCAAACAGGGCTTCAGGACCAGTCCCTAATTCCCCGTCAAATTTTCCCTAAACAAGAATTCCGCAGTCACCACTGCACTCAGTCTGGCCTTGACTTCTGAACTTTGGATTCTGGAGGGCAGAGATCATAGTCCCAACCTGGGGTCCTGGAGTGTGCCCTTGGCTCTGTGCCTTGGCTCTGCCCCACTGACCAGTGGCCTTGGGTAGTCACTCCCCTTCTCTGGGCCTGACAATATGACCCTGTCCACTGAGGCTGCAGCCGGATCAGAGACTCCCAAGCATAGGAGCTTCCAGGGTTGGATCAGCTTCCGCCCGCCCCTAGGAAGGCCAGGAGGCCAGGGGCGGGATCTGCTCGGTGTTAAATACTTCTGTCCAGCACTCCACTGGCCTCTTGTACCAGTCTCAGAGCAGGAAGTTTGACCAAGATCAACCATGGTAAGTGCCTGCCTGGGGGGCAGGGCAGCCTCCCCAGTGATGATCTGCAGTGAGACTTCCAGAAGCGCCTTGTGTCTAAGCTTCCAAGTCTTACTGTCCTTTTCTTTCTCCTTAGACGACTTACAGCGACAAAGGAAAGAAGGTAAGTAGGAGGGGAAATGTGGGGTCAGGGCCCCAGGAGACAGGGATGTCAGCAAAGAGCAGAAAAGGAACTTCAGCGGGTATGTGATGTCCGAGATGCACACTCAGGCCCATCTCTCCAAAGAAAAACTTTACCTCTTCTTAAATTCCTGCTAATCTCTTAATCCTGTCTAGGAGTTCTTTCTAGATTTTTTATTTTTTCATGTGTAATCTCTACCCACACGGTGGGGCTCAAACTCACAACCTCGAGATCAAGAGTCGCATGCTCGGGGCGCCTGGGTGGCTCAGTTGGTTACGCGACTGCCTTCGGCTCAGGTCATGATCCTGGAGTCCCTGGATCGAGTCCCACATCGGGCTCCCTGCTCGGCGGGGAGTCTGCTTCTCCCTCTGACCCTCCCCCCTCTCATGTGCTCTCTCTCATTCTCTCTCAAATAAATAAATAAAATCTTTAAAAAAAAAAAAAAAGAGTCGCATGCTCTACTAGCGGAGCTAGCCAGGTGACCCTGGAAGTTCCTTCTAAGGTCTAACTTAAATCCGTGTTGCTGTAGCAGACAGCAGTTCCACTCTGTGAAATCTGGGCGGGCCTCCCAAGGGGGCTTTCCGATCCCCAACATCCAGGAGCTTGACTTCTCCATTGGAAACCTCTTTTGAGGCTTGGCAAGGCTGCAGGGTGTTTGGCTTCTCAGTTTTGGAATTAAGGCTGGGACAAGGAGAGTGGTTAGGGGACACCTCTCCATCCACACTTTTCTAAACCCACTTCCAGAGACTTAGCTTCTCCCCTTCCCTCCTCCTGCAGCCTCAGAGAGGCCGATTCCTTCATTTCCACTCCGTGACCTTCTGGGTTGGCAACGCCAAGCAGGTAAAAGCTGGGGCCAGGTATTAGAGTGGGCAGAGGGCGGGCCAGAGGGCCTCCTGGACAAGGGTGGTTCCCTGGCTGGGCCTGTGATTGGCCGCTGTGTGGGGAGGATCAGAGTCAGCGTTGGGACCATCCCAGAAATACAGACGCTCTTTAGATCCTAATTACACAATCAGGGCCTCGGACCCCAGCAGGAAACCTATCTGGTGTCGGAATGGGCCAGGGAGCCGCCTTTCTTCCCAGGACGGACTCTGTCCCTGGGGCAACAGGGCAGCCAGGCCAACGGGGACTGGAGGCTTCAGCCGGGGCAGGGGGGTCCCCCAGGCTGGCCCTCAGGAACCCGGTGGCAACTCTCTGATTCAGGCTGCGTCATTCTATTGCAACAAGATGGGCTTTGAACCACTAGCCTACAAAGGCCTGGAGACGGGTTCCCGGGAGGTAGTCAGCCATGTGATCAAGCAAGGCAAGGTAAGTCCCCACCCCAGGACCCCACTCACCCAGGCCAGCCTCTCTGTCCCTGCTGGTCTCTGAGCCTCCTAAGGGCTCTGGTGCTTGTGGGCGAAGTAGACCAGGAGGCCCTTTCCCCAGGCCCACCTGGTTCTCTCCCAGGATGTCTGGTGAGGATAAGGGAGCATGAACTGAGAGCCACCCCCAGCACCTCCTTTGGCACCTTCGTACAACAGACCACAGAGACCTTAGTCTCATCTCCTTCTCGGCCTGGCCCAACTCTGGCCTCACAGATGTTTGGGAGAAGTTGGCAGAGGCCTTAGACATCAAAGCTGAAAGTCTGACTAGTGCCCTGATCCCTGGGAATCCTGGGGCTCTCTCCCATGAGGGGGCTGTTGTTCATCTCAGAGGGGAAGCTGAGGCAGAGAAGGGGCTGGAACCCAGGGTCAAGGAGTCCTTCCTGGCTGGGAGGGGCGATCTGATCCGAATGCCCCACTGGGGTGTCTCACAGGTGGGTGGGGAGGAGGGGATGGGGGTGCACCTCCACATGCTGGCCTGAGCCACCAGCTACACCTCCTCTCTCCTCTCTGCCTTAGATTGTGTTTGTCTTCTCCTCCGCCCTCAACCCCTGGAACAAAGGTGAGGAAGCCCAGGGGGTTCAGGGTGCCAGGAAGTGAAGACATGCTATTGTGGGTTGTGGTTGGGCTCAGGGACTAGGGAGTGGGTCTGGTTCAGCAAGGGTTCCCCAGCCTAGAAGAAGATGGAGCCCAGAGGCTGACAGAGAGGTGAGGGAGCCATGACTCCAGCACCATGACCTCCCCTACCGGCCACAGAGATGGGCGACCACCTGGTAAAACACGGTGACGGAGTGAAAGACATCGCTTTTGAGGTGGAAGACTGTGACTACATCGTTCAGGTGAGCCCGCACCTGGGCTGCCCTCTGCCTGCCACGGGGAGCCCTGCGGGTCAGGGCTGGAGGACCCGCCATGTTGGAGTGACAAGCCCAGACATTGGTGTGATGCACACCCGAGTTCCAGGGATGCCCTGGCCCTTGCTAGCTGCATGTCCTCTCACTGAGCCTCAGTTTCCACATCTGTAAAACGGACAACCACAGCACCTACCTCACTGGATGGACACAGAGGACCTGAGACCATAATTACCACTTCTTGAGCACGACTCTGAACCAAACACCATATTCAAGAAGCAGCTTAGAGGTTCAGAGCATAGAAGCCAGAGGCCCACTGCCCAGGTCTGAATCTTATTATCTGTGAGACTTTGGGCAAGTGACTTAACTTCTCTGTGCCTATAGATCTCATCACCTATAGAACGGAGACAAGAACAGTACCTTTCCTGTAATGTTGCTGTGAGGAAGAAGGAGTTTGGTAAATACCTTCACCAATGCCTGACATGTGATAAGCATAGCCATGCAGTAAGGTTTCGCTACATAAAGGCATGAGCCATGCATGGAAGGCACCCCGCAGAGGGTCTGACACACAGCAGGTTCTCAGTCAGTGGGAGGGGTTCTTCTATCCCACCGCCTGGTTTACAGATGGGGAAGTTGAGGACTGGAGAGGGGGAAGGGCCAGAGTGAGTTAGCAGAGGTGGGACACACGCCCACCCCCCCCCCAGTTTGTCTCTCATAGCTCCAACTCTGGGCCTGGGCCTCAGTTTCCCTATTTGCCAAACAGGCACAAGGCACGGGTGTCAGGGGCAACAGCTGAAGCCGGCTGTCATTCCTGCCTGGGTCTGGGAAAGCAGGATGAGCCTGTGGCAGGACGAGGCAGGACCACGGGGCAGCCAGCCAGGGCTCCGGGAGGGTCCAGCACTTACTGCCTCCCTGACCCATCTTCTCTGCAGAAAGCCCGGGAACAGGGCGCCAAAATCGTGCGGGAGCCCTGGATAGAGCAAGATAAGTTTGGGAAGGTGAAATTGGCCGTGTTGCAGACGGTGAGTTCGCTTCGGTGCCCCTACCCCTCCTGCTGTCAGCTCCCCTGAGATGCCAGGATCCCCACCCCCATCCCCACCCCCACTCCCTCATGCCATCCCACCCTGGTGCCTTGAAGCAGACATTCTCCTCTAAGTCTCACTGCCTGTAACGCTTGGCCAGTGTGCAGAGGCTGATGGGAGCTACCAGTCCCCCCCCTGATGCTTCCCTCCCTCCCCTGTGGACGGAGAGAGTGTGGGGGCAGGTGGCAATGACAACACAGGGGTGTAAACTGAGGACAAGGGCTTTGAAGAAGGGGGCGAGTGGGGTCTGGGGAAGACTTTGGGCAAAGCACTCCACCTCTCTGGGACTCTGTTTAAATGAGCAAGGACTGCAGCTGGTTTCTTCAACTATAACCCCATCCAGGGTCATTGCAAGGCTCAAGTGAGATCATTCCTGCACAGCGTTTAGAACAATGGTACCTGGTGTATCACAGACACGCAGCAAAGATTCCCAAGTCTGTGTTACTGTCATACAGAGATGACCACAGGTCCCACCTCCTCAAGGTTAAATACAACTTAAAGATTGTTAACATGATTGAAAAAAAAACAAAAACCTTTTTTTAAAAAAGATCTTGGGGCGCCTCAGTGGCTCAGTCGTTAAGCATCTGCCTTCGGCTCAGGTCATGATCCCAGGGTCCTGGGATCGAGCCCCATCGGGCTCCCTGCTCCATGGGGAGCCTGCTTCTCCCTCTTCCGCTCTCCCTGCTTGTGTTCCCTCTCTCACTGTGTCTCTCTCTGTCAAGTAAATAAATAAAATCTTTAAAAATAAATAGATAAGATCTTATTTTATTTTTTAAAGATTTTATTTATTTAATTATTGAGAGTGGGGAGAGGCAGAGAGAGAATCTCAAGCAGACTCTGTGCTGAGCAGGGAGCCCAACACGGGGCTTGATCCCACGACCCTGAGATCATGACCTGAACCGAAATCAAGAGCCAGTTCCTTAATCAACTGAGCCACCCAAGCGCCCCCTTAAGATTTTATTATTAAGTAATGTCTACACCCAACATGGGGCTTGAACTCACAACGCCGAGATCGAGAGTCTCACACTGCACCGGTGGAGCCAGCCAGGCGCCCCAGAACCCTTTGATATAATTTGAGCCAGTGCCCTCATTATTCTCACTTAGTCAATACATTTGTACTGAGCACCTACAATGAGCCAGGCACTGTCCTAGATGCTGAGGATCCCATGATGAGCAAAACAGTGTCCCTGCCCTCACAGAGATTCCTGTCCCATGGGGCAGGCAGACGGTCAAAGAAAGTCCCAAACAAATGACAGACTGCAATTCATTTCAGAGAGGGGAAGTGACTTGCCCAAGATCACAGACAGAGTTAGGGTCAGACCCGGGGTGGAACCGTGTGGGCACCGGGAGATGTGGCCCTGTCTTGGCGGGGATGGGACCACAGGGGCCAAGCCTGGTTGTTTTCTACCCATAGTATGGGGACACCACACACACCCTGGTGGAAAAGATGAACTATAGCGGCCGGTTCTTGCCTGGATTCGAGACCCCAGCATCTGTGGACCCCCTACTTTCCAAGCTGTGAGTGCCCCTCGGGCTTCGGGGGGTATAGAAAGTCCTGAGGGTGGTGGAAAGCAATGCCCTGATCCTCCATGCAGACTGGGCTTCTCTGAGGGGCAGAGCATCTGGGAGGCTGCTGGGGGACTCCTGAGGGTCACTAAGGGGTGGCTTGAAGAGGCAACACAGAGGTTAAGCACCTAGGCTCTGGAACCAACTGCCTGGGCTCAAACCCCAGCTCTGTCATTTTTTTTTAAAGATTTTATCTATTTAAGAGACAGAGAGAGAGAGAGCATGAGCCAGAGGGAGGGGCAGAGGGAGTGGGAGAAGCAGACTCCCCGCTGAGCAGGGAACCCAATGCGGGGCCCAATCCCAGGACCCTGAGATCATGACCTGAGCCGAAGGCAGACGCTTAACTGACTGAGCCCCACAGGCGCCCTATGGCTGTGTCATTTTCTAGCTATTTAATCTCCGTATTTATTTTATTCTTCTCTGCCTCAGTTCCCCATCTGTAAAATGGGACTAGTAATAGCGTGCAAGTCAACACCAGTAAGGTGGCTCTAGAATATGCTATGTCACAGTGAGCGGCTACTGTGGGGAGGGGGAGATTTAGGAAGTAGCCCTCTCCTCACCTCCTGATGGCTTCCTCCCCCGAAAGGCCTAGCTGCAGTCTCGAGATGGTCGACCACATTGTGGGAAACCAGCCTGATCAGGAGATGGTGTCTGCCTCTGAGTGGTGAGTCCCTGGCCCAACCCCTCACTGCAAAGGAGACAGGTCCGCTCCCCAGTTCTTTTCTCGAGACACTGGACTGGGAAATGGAGCACAAGGGCGAGGGAGCTTAGCTTGATGCCCCTGAGTCATCTGTTCCCTGAGGATCAGAGCCTTTAAGGCTCAAAGGGACCCACGGGTCCTCCCTCTGAGGACCCTTGGGGAAGGTTGGCACAGAGGGCGTCACAGTCCAGGGAGACCTGGAGGAAGTCTGTCGCTACCCCAAACAGCGCCCTTGCGCAAATGAGAAGCAAGTGCCCTTCTCAAAGGGCACTTCTCTTGGTTGGACCCTTGCCATACCACACAGATCTTGTTACAAGACACTTCACGTCCACCCGAAGGAAAATGGTCAGAATCAAGGTACAGGCGTTCAGTGGGTATGAGGTGAATGGTGGTTCCTTTCTGGAGGCTGCTCAGGGGACAAATTCTGGAAGGTGGAAGTAGGGGCAAGGAGCCAGTCCCTGGCAGGCACACAGAGCCAACGTGTCCTTATGGCCACCCCACAGGTACCTGAAGAATCTGCAGTTTCACCGGTTCTGGTCTGTGGATGACACACAGGTGCACACAGAATACAGCTCTCTGCGCTCCATCGTGGTGGCCAATTTTGAGGAGTCCATCAAGATGCCCATTAATGAGCCAGCACCAGGGAAGAAGAAATCTCAGATCCAGGTGGGGCCTTCCCTGGACTCCGGGGGCCTGGCTGGGGAAGAAGAAAGCAGGGAAGAGCTTTGAAGGCACCTGAGGAGGCAGGAATATGGGCGACAGGAGCCAATGACCGTGTTTGCCTTGTTTCCCTCCCCCAGGAATATGTGGACTATAACGGGGGCGCTGGGGTCCAGCACATTGCTCTCAAGACCCAAGACATCATCACAGCGGTGAGAAGCTCATTCCTAGTCCTAATTCACCTTTCATCTAGCTCCAGAGCCAAAATGGAGGAGGGAGTGGGGGGCGGGTAGTGGCAATCCTCGGCCCCCTTGGCCATCCCAGATGGCTGACTGGGCTCTCTTACTGGTTCCTGCCACTCAAATGCAGGCACATTCCCACCCCAGAGAGTTCCCTTTCCCTGCTGGCTTTAAAAGTAGCAGGTGCCAGAGTAAAAGAGGAAGCCTGGATTCTAGTCCTAGTTCTCCAAGTGACTTGCTGTGTGTCCCCTGGGGGATTCAGCCCCCTCTCTGGGCTTCAGCTGCCTCACCTTGAAAATGAGGATATTAGGCTGCAAGATTGACTAGGTCCTTTGAGCCAAGTTAAATGCGCAGACTCTGTGGAACCGGCCTATTCCTAAGGCAGCAGTATATCAAAGTGGACACGAGCCTGACTGTCCCTTTCCGTCCTGGCCTAACCAAGAATTCACTGCATGACCTTGGCAATTTCACCCATTCATTCACCCACTCAGTAGATGTGTACTGGGCACCTACTATGTGTATCGGGCACCCTTTTAGGTACTTGGGATACATGAGCAGACAAAACAATAGTCTCTGCTTTAGTGAAGGCATAAAACAAAACAAGGAAGATACATGTGCTAGATGGTGTGAGTGCTCTGGAGGAAAACCAAGCAGGGCAATGGGAGAGGGAGGGTGAAGGACACTGCACATTTAAACAGGGCGGTCACGAAAGGCCACATTGAGAAGGAGACATCTGAGAACACAGAGTTGGAAGGAGGGAAGCATGTAGACAACTGGGAAACGTGCCCCGAGAGTAGAAGCGACAGGCAGGGCAGAGGAAGGCTGGAGGCACAGCAAGGAGATCAGTGTGGCTGGAACAGAATGAGCAAGGACGAGGGGGTAGGAGGTGAGGTCAGAAGGTGGGAGTGAGGACAGATGGTAAGGGCTTTGAATGTGACTCTGAGACAAGACACCACTGTGGGGTAAGCAGAGGAGTGGCGTGATTTGACCTGTGTTTTTAAATAAAATCACTCTGGCTACAATGTTGAGAATAGATATTTAATCTCTTGATGCCTCAGTTTCCCCAACTATGAAATGGGGATAATAATTGTCCAGATACCTCAAAAAGTGACTGCATGGACATAATGAGGCAATACACGGAAAGTGCTTGGGAGGCAGGCACATGATGAGAATTCGGTAAACGTGAGCGATGGCTGTTCTTCTAACCGGGTCCACAAGGGGACTGGCAGGCAGGGGAAACTAGGATAGGACTCTGCCTCCTCCTGGCTAGTGGTGTTGAGCATGGAGAGAGGAGGAGACTGACCTTGACCCTTCCTTGAGACAGATTCGCCACTTGAGAGAGAGAGGCATGGAGTTCTTGGCTGTTCCACCAACGTACTACAAACAACTTCGGGAGAAGCTCAAGTCGGCCAAGATCCGAGTGAAGGAGAGTATTGATACCCTGGAGGTGAGGCTAGTGCAGGATCCTTGAGTTTGAGCTGGGGACAATGAGCCCTGAGTTCCATCTCGCCTCACAAACACTGTCTATGCGCCTACCCTGAATTAGGCATTGGGACACAGAAGGAAAACCAGACCAGGTCCCCACGATCATGGGACTTGCAGTCTGGTGGGGAGATAGATGACAGGCAAATAAATAAATAATAACACAAACACCATCGGAGAGTTGATGCTGTGCAGAAAGTTAAAACAGGCTACGACGGAGAGTGACCTGGGGCTACTTCACCAGAGGTGATCTGGGAGGGCCTCTCTGAGGAGTTGACTTTTCAGTGAACTCTAAACAATCAGCGGGAGATGGCTGTGTGAAGCTAGGGGAAGGACAGTCCTGGTGAGTCAGGAGCAAGCTCCAAGTGTCTGAGGAACAGAAAGAAGGCAAGAATGGATGAAAGGAAGTATTTGAGGACTGGCCTAGGTCACTGAGATAGGCAGGGGCTGATTCCTCTTATAGCCTCTTTAGGAGTTTGGATTTTGTTCTTCTGTGGCCAGACACCACTGGAGGATTTTGTTTTGGTTTGGTAGTGTTTTGTTTTTGTTTTTAACAGCCTCATTGATATAAAAGTCACATAACATATAAGGCACTCTTCTAAAGTTTTTTTTTTTGGCAGAGAGAGAGAGAGACACACACACACACAGCGAGAGAGGGAACACAAGCAGGGGGAGTGGGAGACGGAGAAGCAGGCTTCCCACTGAGCAGGGAGCCCGATGTGGGACTCATCCCAAGACCCCGGGATCATGACCTGAGCCGAAGGCAGACGCTTAACTACTGAGCCACCAACGCGCCCCTAAAGCAGTCTTTTAAATTCAGGGCACCTGGGTGGTTCAGTCAGTTGAACGTCTGCCTTCGGCTCTGGGCATGATCCTGGGGTCCCGGGATGGGATCAAGCCCCAGGTCGGGCTCCCAGCTCAGCAGCTCAGTGGGGCTCCCTGCTCAGCAAGGAGTCTACTTCTCCCTCTCCCTCTGCCCCTCCCCCCACTCCTTCTCTCTCTCTCAAATAAATAAAATCTTTTAAAAAAACTTTAAAAAAATATAGGGCGCCTCGGTGGCTCAATTGGTTAAGCGACTGCCTTCGGCTCAGGTCATGGTCCTGGAGTCCCGGGATCGAGTCCCGCGTCAGGCTCCCTGCTCGGCGGGGAGTCTGCTTCTCCCTCTGACCCTCCCCCCTCTCATGCTCTCTCTCTCTCTATCTCATTCTCGCTCTCAAATAAATAAATAAAATATTTTAAAAAATAAAAACTTTAAAAAATAAAGTGCACCATGCAGTGGTTTTTAGCTATTCATTATGTTGTGCAGCTATCATCAAAATCAATTTTAGAACATTTTAATCACCTGAAACTTCACACCCTTCATCACCTCCCAGTCCCTCCATTACCCGCCCCCCGCCCCGCTCCCTGCAGTCCTAGGCAAGCATTCATCTGTCTTCTGTTTCTATAGATTTGCCTGTTCTGAACTTGTCATATAAATGGAATCATGCACTATGGGATCTTTTGTGTCTGGCTTCTCTCACGGAGCATCATGTTTGCAAGGTGCATCCAGGTTGTAGCAGGTGTCCGCGCTTCCTTCCTCTTTGTGGCTGAATCATAGCCCATTGTGTGGGTATATCACATTTTTCTTATCTATTCATCAGTTGATGGACATTGGGTTGTTTCCGCTTTTTGGCTATTACTGTGAGTAATGCTGCTGTAATCATTCGTATACAAGTTTTTGTGTGGACCTGTGTTTTTAATTCTCTTGGGATTATACCTAGGAGTGGAACTGCCAGGTTATAGGTAACCCTATGTTTAACCTTTTGAGGAATCGCCAGTTTTCTCCCGGGGCTGCAAGCATTTTACATTCCACCAGTAACATAGGAGGGTTCTGATTTCCACTGGAGGACTGTAAACAGGGGAACGACATGATCTGATTTTTAAAAGATCCCTTGGGGTGTCTGTGGGGAGGATAGATTGTAAAGAGGCAAGAGGGAAGCAGTGGGACCGGTGCAGAGACCACTGGGGTGGGTGATCCAGGACAGCCTTGACGGTGGCTTGCACACGGACTGTGGCGGGCAGGTGGTAACAGGAGAATTTAGGGATCTATTTGGGGGTGTCTGGAACTGCGGGAGAATGGGATCTTTTCTTGACTTTCGGGTGCAGGAGCTCTGACGGGCTTTCTAAAGACTCCACCGTGCCCGACTGGAGTGTGGGCCAGCCGCCCCTCTAACCCAGCCTCCTGTCTCCTACCTAGGAGCTGAAAATCCTGGTGGACTACGACGAGAAAGGCTACCTCTTGCAGATCTTCACCAAGCCCATGCAGGATCGGCCCACGCTCTTCCTGGAAGTCATCCAGCGCCACAATCACCAGGTACGAGCTATTCCCGACAAGCCCCCGAAGCCAGGCAGGGTAGCACGGTGGGCTTTCTCTAGACCCGCAGCTCACCTTCTTCTCTCTCCCGCTCCAGGGTTTTGGAGCCGGCAACTTCAACTCACTGTTCAAGGCTTTCGAGGAGGAGCAGGACCTGCGGGGCAACCTCACCGACTCGGAGAACACCCGGACCCTGCCGGGCATGTAGGCCCTGACGGCCCGGCGGCCCCACCGTGGCCCCACCGTGGCCCCGCCCACCCGCCGGCGTGCGGTGGGCCACGCCCTCAGTCCTGGAACACGCCCACCCCACGGACCCCGAACTGCAAGCCTTCCTTACTGGCCACTCCCTCTAGGCCCCGCCCACCAGCCCGGCACACCCAGGCGCTGACCACGCCCCCTCGCTTGGGCCCCTCCCTGCTCCCGCCCTCCGGAATAAAGCGGACCGGGGTCCTGTGAGAGGTCTTGGTGTTTGCGCCGTGCTGGGGCAGTGACGCCCCTCGGCCTGCAGGGGGAGCTCAGGGCCGCAGCACTGCAGGAGGCGTCCGCGTTCTTGCTTCGGAGCCAGGCCCAAGCCCGGGAGGCGCCGAGTGCAAGCGTTTTGCTAAGTGGGACCGCGCCGGTCAGGGAGAATTCTGGAACCAAGGGGTGCGGAGGGCTGACACGCTAGAGGGGAAGACAGTATCATTTCACAGAGGGTTATGAAGATAAAGCGGTGATGATGAGATTGTGTGAAGGTAAAACTGGGAGGGGTGCTAATTTCGGTGGAGAGAAAGCCCCTCTGGAGAGAGGACATTTGGGAACTAGCCACGGAAAAACCTGGGGAAAGAGCATACCCAGGAAGGGTAGTAGGCCTTGAGGTGAAACCGTGCTTGGCAGCATCCCGTCTGATGGCCTTATGATATCTCCCCAAGTTTGCTGCTCTGCGCCCAAACTTCTGGGCATGGGAGAGAGGAAGGTGTTAGCCAAGGAACTTTGGGGCACATCCCTGCTCAGCAACCTAGGGACATGGTTCCTGGTCTGAGAAGTAGAGCAGGTGTGTGTGTGGGGGGGGGTGGCTCTGAGCCCCTCAGCTTCTGCCCTCGAGTTTTAAAAACCGGAGAAAGGAACTGGGGGTAAATTGGGTCTCTTCTGCTTCTGATACTTGCCCAGCCCTTCCTGCGGGTGAGTCAGCTCAGAACCCGGAGCAGGCGGACCTGAGCATAAGGAAAAATTCTAAGTTGGTACAATAGAGGAATTTGGGGATTCCCCCCCGCCGCAGATTATAGAAGTCAGGGTTTCTGGGATCATGAACTTAAGAAATGAAAAGAATAGCAGTGAGAAGCCAGAGGAACAATGACAACCCCAGTTAAAAATACCCTCCCTCCACTTTCCCATGGCTTATGCAAAGCAGAGAAATTCTGTATCTCAGAAGGTTGCAAACTGGTGGCTCACGGACCAAATGTGGCTCACAGATGTATTTTATTTAGTCTGTATAGTTTTAAACAAATGTGAGTCATCATTTCAGAAAGTTGGGATACTTCACATACAAATTCTAGGATTCTGGTTCTTCTTGGAAGAACCAGGCCATTCTGGGCTTGCCTTCCTATGCAGTAACAATCAGCTGGTGCCAGGTGGTGGGTGCCTCCTTAGACGGGACATGGGCAGAGCAGACCCTCATTAGCTGAGCACGGGCTAGGGAGCAGGATTGCCTGGGTTCATACCCCAGATCAGCTACTTGCTAGCTGTGTGACCTTGGGCAAGCTACTTGACTTCTCAGTGCCTCAATTTTCCTTACCTGTTAAATGAGGATGGTAACAACACCCACCTCCTAGCACTGCGGTACGTTTAATAGATGTTTTAAAACAGTGGCCGGGGGGCGCCTGGGTGGCTCAGTTGGTTAAGCAACTGCCTTCGGCTCAGGTCATGATCCTGGAGTCTTGGGATCGAGTCCCATGTCGGGCTCCCTGCTCGGCGGGGAGTCTGCTTCTCCCTCTGACCCTCCCCCCCTCATGCTCTCTCTCTCTCTCATTCTCTCTCTCTCTCAAATAAATAAATAAAATCTTTAAAAAATAAAAAAATAAAAAATAAAACAGTGGCCGGCATGATGTCAGGGCTATGTGTTTGCTCTTGTTATTTTGGGAGAGGGGCCTGGGTGAGGGGTCTTGCCCAAGTCTGCCTGGCACTTCCTTCTCCCCACCCCACCCTGGCCTACATGCAGATGGCTCAAGTTGGGGCTCCCTTTTTGGCCCCCACAGCAGGACCAGAGAAGAAAGGGCTTGTCCTATGGGACTGAGGGGGCAGAGGGAGAGGTGGATAGATTTGAAGAATAAGGGAGAAGGAGAACC
Source organism: Mirounga leonina (assembly GCF_011800145.1). Taxonomy (NCBI): domain Eukaryota; kingdom Metazoa; phylum Chordata; class Mammalia; order Carnivora; family Phocidae; genus Mirounga; species Mirounga leonina. Next base: position 7,449,265 of record NW_023270436.1, read on the forward strand.
ATCTGACTTGGTAGTGGAGGGAAAAGGAGAGGTTGGGGGTTTCTAGGGTTTGAGTTTAGGTAACCAGCCGCAGCAGTGGTGGGCGGAGGGGCCGAATAGAAGTGCCATTGACCAAGGTGGAAATTACAGCAGGAGGAGCAGGTCCAAGAGGGAAGATGAAGGAAACTCAAATTTGGATGTGTGTTTCCTTTCTGTGCCTTGGGCTGGATGCCCTGGATTGTCCTCATGTGGCCCTGCAAGGCCCCACAGCACCTGCCTCCCCCACCCCCACTCGGGACCTCTCAGACCTCATTTCCTTTACTCCCCCCTCCCTCATTCAGCTGCAGCCACTCGGACCTCCGGACCTCCGTGCTGGTCCTCAATTACACCAGGCGGCTTTAGCCTCAGGACCTTTGCACTCACGGTTCCATCTGCCTTCAATACCCTCCCTCCAGGTGTCCACGGGGCTGATCTCCTTTGAGTTTTGTTCACATGTGGGCTAAGCAGACTTCCCTGACCACTGTATTTAAAATCTCACCCCCTCTCAACTGATACCCCTTCTCATAGCTAATTTTCTCCTTCTCATAGCGTGTGTTCTTCACGTTTGCCTGGCTCACAAGAACACAATCACCAAGACAGGGGGGTGTCTTCTCCACTCCTGTATCCCCAGTGCCTAGACAACCGTCTGACACATGGTAGGTGCTCAACAATATTGGGTGAATGAACAGAATGGCTAGCAGCTGCTCTTTTCTCTTTCCTGGCTCAGTCTCCCCCTCAGCCTTTCCTGTCCCCACGAATCCACCTTCAGGGGTGTTCACCTGTCTGGATGCACAATTCCGAATAGCAGCCCACCACCGAGGGCATGTCCCCTGCCTTCACAAGTGAGGCTGCAAAGAACATCTGTGTACGTATTGTTGCCTGCTTGTGGCTGTCGGGCTCGATTCCAGGCAGCGGAACATTTGGGCTGGAAGTTCATGAGCATTTTTAAACTGTTAATATCTAATGTTTCCTCCTGAAGGTTGTGGCAACTTAAGCTTACACTGATGATGCCCAAGTGCCCCCCGCCCCATGCCGGCCAGCACTGGCTATTCTGTGGTGGAATTTGCATGTCCCTGGTAAGAAGGGAGGTCAGGCATTTTCTCAGTCATGCTGCTTATGGCTGGGGTTTGGCGTCTGTCCTTCTCAGGGGCAAGTGGACAACATCTAACCAACTCTCCATGGGCCCCGTGGCTACCCCACCACTGGATCAGGCAGAGTTGAGACCTACGGGGCACAGAAGCTCTGGAATACCACAAACACTAGATTCACTTAATGCTTCTTCACTTGTGGCTCTTTTTTCAGTCCCTTCCCCCTCAAATGCAAACCAGAGGGCTGTCTCCTGAAAACGAGTGGTGAGCATCTTTGAGGTACCACCTTTCCAACTTCTTCCCGTGAGAGCAATAGGATATTTGAGCTTGTTTCCTAATTGCAAACCTTTAGCAGTGTTAGACCTAAGATTTTAAGAAAAGTTGTAGAAGCAAAACTGAAAAGCAAAAAAACCTTGAGGGGCGCCTGGGTGGCTCAGTCGTTAAGCATCTGCCTTCGGCTCAGGTCGTGGTCCCGGGGGCCTGGGATCGAGCCCCGCATCGGGCTCCCTGCTCCGCAGGAGGCCTGCTTCTCCCTCTCCCCACTCCCCCTGCTTGTGTTCCCTCTCTCGCTGTGTCTCTCTCTGTCAAATAAATAAATAAAATCTTTAAAAAAAAAAACAAAAACACAAAAAAACCTTGAAAGGTCTAGTCTGTAAGTTGGCCCAGTTCACATAATCCACCTGACAGGCTCAGAGTTTAAGAACCACCAAACTGAGTGGAGCATACCACACCTAGCTCCTTCTACCCGGAGCCTAGCCAGGCCACCCTCCCTGTGAGCCGTGTGTGCCCCGTCAGAAAGAGAGGAGGAGGAGAGGGAGAGAGGAGAGCAAGAGAGATGGCGTATCTGTAAGAAAAGTCAGTATATTTATGGTTTGCTTTATAAAAGTTACTATAATACAATGGTACATAGTATTGAATTCACAAAAATATGAACAAATATTTACAGCAAGACACACCCACAACGGAAACACTTCTCTTCAAAACAAGTTACATACGGATGACAGAGTCTATATGCACAAACATCCCTAAAACTTATGGGTTCTCTTCTTTGCAGGAGGAGAGAGGCAGGGAGGGAGGGACAAGAAAAAAAAAAAAGGCAGAACCCCCCAGCTTTTCAAAAGCAAACATTTGTTCAATGAAAATGAAGGTATTGAAAGAAAAATGAGCCATGTTTCTGGATATGGCAAACCATTTTGGGGGTGGGGCGGGGGTTCCTGGGGACAGGGAGGGTGCAGCCCCTCGCCGCTTGGGCAAGGTGAGGCCAGGGTGAGGGGTGAGGCTGGCCCCCAACCCCGGTTTCCTCACATTCCCCCTCCACTTCTTCTCGGGGGAGAGGGGTGAGAATGAAGGCAGCCCCTTGGGGGCTGCACAAGGAACTTAAATCAACCATCTCTACAAACTACACATTTCCTCATGTGAAAAATAAATTATTTCCTCAGTTGCACAATTAGGCAGAAAACCGCAAACGGAAGAGAAGGTTGCCGCTGTGCCCGGGTCCCTCCTCTGTGTCTTAATGCCACCGATTTCATCGACCTTGAAACCTTGAAATTGGTGGGCACAATCTCAAACAGGGAGGGCATGGGGTAAAGAAATTAAAAAAAAAAAAAACACAACAAAACCACCAACGACAAAAAAAAAAAGAGAAAAATAACAATTCTTTGTACAGAATTTACATGATAACAAGCTTGACACAAGCTGAAGATACCAGAGGCTCCGGGCCTGGGCCTGCATCCTCAGGGTGGGGGCGGCCTGCTGGGAGCTCTCCCGTCTGGGTGAAGATGACTCCTGGTCACAACAGTCACTTTCCAGAAATTATTTACATGCCTGCTCTGCTTTCTGGGGTGAGAGGGACTTGCTTTGTGTGTGTGTGTGTATGCGTGTGTGTGTGCGCGCGTGTGTGTGTGAGTGAGAGAGAGAGATTTTTGGAAATACAAAGAAATGAGCAAAAAAGTCTTCCCACATGTTTCTACAAGAAACAATGTTCCCGAGAAAAAGTCCTTTATGGCAGCCTATATACAGAAGTTGGTTCTGAACTTCAAAAACCTATTTCTTCCCTTCGTTTTGATTTTATATATGCACAGGAAAAAAAAATCCATGGAAATAAACCCTGAAGAGGATGATGGGAAGGGGGTAAAAAAGGTTAAGGGAAAAAAACCCAAAAAACCTGTCAGACTTAGATCTGAGTTTTAAAATCTTCTCCAAGATTTTCCTTTCTCTGGGAGAATCATCTTCTCACTCCAAAAATAAATATGCTCTTGCCTTCTTGGGATGAGGGGGCTGCTGGCCAGGTAAGTTGGGGTGTGGGCTAGGGATAAGCGGGTGAAGCTTATAAACAAAAAAATGCCACGTGCATATGGTCAGAGACCCGTAGTGGCGGGACTGGGGGACCCGCCTGCCCTGGGAGGCCCTCCCACCCGGGTGAAGGTGAGGGCAGGAGAGAGTAGACAGGACCCTTCCCAGTGCCCCCACACCCACACTGGGGCCTCAGGGAGGCTCCCTCATTGCTGGCATTCGAATGAGAAAGTAAACATTGAACCCAAGATTTTGGGGGTGGCGGGGTGTGGGGTGGCAGGAAGAGCCCAGAGGGGAAATTCCTGCCTGGGACCAGCTTGGCTCCACCAGGGTCTGCTAGGGGAAATGGTGCCCCCAGGCTGCTGGGGAAGGAACAGATGGGGGCGGTCTTCTCCTCACTGAGTCACCTCCGCTGGCAGAGAGGGGGCCTTGTGTAGTGTTCTGAGGTCAGAGCCGTGTGGCCCGACCCCCCTCCTCTCTGCAGCACCTGGCCCAGCGCCCTGGCCCGGGGGTTCCGGAACGTGGGCCGACACGCCACCACACCGAGGCCTCTGCAGCCCCCAGCGGGGGTCCCCGCTCTCTGATTCTGCTTTCACATTTCAACGGTTAAAACGTCTTTTCTTATGACGAGGAAGAGAGTAAAGAGAAGACAAAACAACATAGCAGCATTCATGGAAAGAGGCTGATGGGGAAGACAGGAAAAGAGAAGGACAGAGACAGAGAGACGGAGAGTGAGAGACACGGACAGAGAGTTTACGCTGGGGCTCAACGAAAATCCTGAAGGGAGCATTTTAAAAAACCAAAGAGACGTGGGCTGAGAGACAGAGAAGCCCTTTCCCACTGAGGGGCTGGAGCTGCGCTGGGTCCTGGGGGTAGTGTTGGGGGTGCCAGGCCCTGACATGGCCGCTGGGTAGGGGACAGCACCTGAAATGGGGGTGGGAGGTGGGGCTGGGCCCCGGGGCCTGGGGTCCGCGCTCGGGAGCCCCAGGGCGGCGCGGGCAGCCTTCCACGGGGCCTAGTTGAGTGTCCCCCGGCAGTTCTCAGAGCCACACAGGCAGGGGATCTTGACGTCCTCGATGGGGAACTTGTAGTCGTAGGTGATCTCCTCGTTGACGTTGATGTGCTGCTTTGAGTAGATGACAATCTTCTTCTGCGACTCCACCGTGATCACCTTGGCATAGCAGTTGGGCTGTGGGTGAGGCAGGAGGGGAGGCTGAGCCGAGGACTCACCCGGTACTCCACCCAGGCCCATCGCCACGAGGCCCCCCGAAACCCGATGGAGCTCCATGCCCGCGGCCTGACAAATGTGCCGCACGACCCCATGCCCACTGGCCACCTGCTCGAGCCTCGGCTGCCCTATCTGGGTGACAAGGACCCCCCCGCCTCTGATACTAAGTAAGAATGATGATGATGGTAATAATAATAAAATGTTCCCCCCAGGGCTTCAATTTCCATTTATACTACAGGTGACTCCCCAAATTCTATTCCTGGCCCAGGCCTCACTTCAGAGCTCTAGAGAGGGGGTCAGCAAACACCGGCTCCTCGCTGCCTGTTTTAGCAAGCAGACTTATTGGCAGACGGGCATCCCCGTTCATTTACATACCGTCTACAGCTGCTTTTGTTACAATGACAGTTAAAGTAGCTGCTAAGAGATCCTCTGGGCCACAAAGCCAAAAATATTTACTATCAGGTCCTTTACAGAAAAGGTTTGCTGGACCCTGCTCCAGACCCAGAAATCCAAGCACCTGCTCAATATCTGCCTTTGGCAGCTCCAGGAGACATTTTTGACTCCGTAAACTCAAACCTAAAACTCAAGGGAGTGGCCATGCCACGCGTCCAGGCCCCCAGACACCCGCCTCCCCCACCTTCCTCCACCGATGCTCGATCTGGCCCACGGCCACGCCCAGAGGGTTCTACCCCCAAAGACCTCTTGATTCTGTCCACTGCTCTCCACCCCCACTGCCACGGCCCCAGGCAGGCCCTCTCACCACTTGGCTGGACTTCAGCAGCTCCCCCTGCCTCTCAGTCCTCTGAGAAAATCTACTCCTGACCCAGCAGCCAGGGAACTCCTGTCACCCCATGGCTCAAAACCTTCCAGCAGCCTGCCTGGCTTTTAGAGAAACTTCTCAGCTCTGCCGGCAAGGTTGAGTGATCTGGCCACCCCAACCCTGCCAACCTCATCTCTTACCTGCCCTCTCGCCCCCTAGTCCATCCCTGCTGCCTGCTTTGCTGGCCCTCAAACAGGTGTCCTCCCCTCCAGGGCCTCCCTGAGCAGAATGCGTGCCCCACTCACTGCCACCTGGGTGAATCCCTCCAAACCCTCAGATCCCATAGGAGAGGCAAGACGAAGTCCCCACTGGCACAGGTGATGATCCAGTCACGGTTGGGAGAGCTAGCTGGGTCAGCACACTCAGAGGGCCTGCACTCAGGGGCACATTTGGTTCTCCCAACAACCTACAGGGAGGGACTGTTTCCATCCAGATCAGGAAACTGAGGCACTGAGACATTACGTAACCAGACTACAGTTCCATTGCTGAGTAGTGATGTCGTGACTCGAAACAAGAGTTTGGCATCTGCTCTGGAACTCGCCTGCCCCGTCGGAAGCTCCCCATGTTTGTCTTCAGCATGAGACTCACCCGCGTTACCAACACTCACTGCCCCCCGGGCCAGCGCCGTCCACCACCACCATCACTAGCCACGTGTCACTATTTAAGTTAAACCAAATTAAATGAAAAGCTCAGTTCCTCGGCGGCACTGGCCACATTTCAAGTGCTCAACCCAACACGCAGCTCGCACCACATCAGTGGACAGCGTGGATGCAGAGCATTTCTGCCACTGCACAGAGTTCTAGTGCACGCCCTGCCCCAGAACGAAAGCTGTTAACTGTGAACTGAGCAGACCACTTCTTGAGCTCCTTGGGTCTCACTATGCCCATTTTTCAGAAGAGAAAATTGAAGCTCAGGGGAGAAAGACTCCGTATCCAAAGCCTCACCCCCCGCCCCCGCCCCCATCACCAGCGGGTGACCAGAGCTTGGGAAGGAGGCCACGCCGATTCTGTGCCAGAAGCTTCTGGGGGCGGCAGCGGCCCCATCCCAGGCACTCACGTTGCAGCTGTGGTTGATGAAGCGCGCAAAGTTGCCGCACTTGGTGGCATCGATGATGGTGTCGTGGTCCACCCGGAACATGTAGCTGCTGCCAATGCCCTCGTCCTCGTAACGCTTTTCCCGCATGTCCGCGATCACCTGGCCAGGAGAAGGCCTCAGTCTGGGCTGGGCCATCCTGCCCCCACCCCTACGCCCAGCCCACCGGGCAGCGCCTACCTGGCGGATGTTCTGGCCCACGTACTCAATGACCATCTCGTCAGCCGCGATGGGCTCCATGGCGAACAGGCCCCAGTCGTGAATGTGGCTCTTGCAGAACTTGAGCTTCTTCTTCCGGAACTGGGGAGGGAAGGAGCTGAGAGGTGAAAGCCCTGGCCTCAGTCCCGCGGCCCCCCTGGCTGCCCTGGGTGGGGCCCGGCCTCACCTTGAGCTGGTTGAACTTGAGCAGGTCACTGTCACAGCTGCCAGTGAAGGAGGACAGCAGACGGCGCTGCTCAGAACGCCGCTCTGAGCCCGCCCGAGTGGAGGCATGAGGCTGCGCCGGGATGCTCATGCCCTGCCGAGGACGACGGCGACAGGTCAGGAGGGGTGGCTGTCCCGCGGTTGGGGGGAGCTGGCCCACTCACCGGGGTCCTGGGTACCCGTGTCCCTATCGCATCCTTGGTGACACCCCCCGCCAAGCTCTGGTCCCTGTCTTCCCAACTTCCCAGCTTCCTTGCTCTGGGCTTGTCTGTGCCTGTCCCATCCCTACTTGTCACCTCTCCTCTTCCCTGCTCCTTCCTGCCAGAATCTGAACGTGCTCAACGTCCTCCAGGCAAAGCAAACAGCACATCTTTCCCTTCACACTTGCCGTCTTTCCCGTCTCAGCTGGAAGATTTGGAAATGCCTCCACTTTCAGGAGGGAAGATGGTGGGTGTCTATCCACCCCGACCCCCGTGGCTCTCACCTGGGTGAGCTCATCCTTGCTGTGACCCTCTCTTAACATTTCCATCCTGATGACCAGAAGTCCCCCTCCCAGGCCCCAAAATCCAACTAAGTAACAGACCTTACTACCTGGATGTTCCACAAACCCCAAAACTCAAGCCTCCCACCTCAGAGCTTGGCATCCAGCTTCCTAGTTCCCCAAGCCGGACCCAGCAATGTCCCAGCCAGTTCCTTTGTCCCCTACAGACAATCTGGCCCCCAGGCCTGTCCTTTCAGCTTCCTAATATTCTACTGTTCCTGATACTCTTTCAAACAAAGCCACTTTTTTCTCACGGCAAACTCAGTCGAACCTACCCACGTGTCTCGACTGGGACCTGCAGCAACTGTGCCCCAGTCTCCCCTCAGGACCCCTGTAGTCAACTCTCCACATAGCAGCCAGCGTGAGCTTTGAAAATCGGGCTGAGCCACGTCACCCTCACCCTCTCTCTGGAAACCCCCATGCAGCTCGCTGTCACACAGAATACAAACCTAACCTCATCACCACAGCCTCCAGGGCCCTGATAACCTGTTCTGTCTCTGGCCTCAACTAGTCTTTCCTGCCCTTTCTCACACCACCCAAGATCCTCCCCACCTCAGGGCCTTTGCACATGCTGTTCACTCTGTGTGTGACTTCCAGACTTAGTGAGTCCCTCTCCTGCTTTAACTTTTCTTTTTTTAAGTAGGCTCCACACCCAATACGAGGCTTGAACTCATGACCCCAAGATAAAGGGTCACATGCTCTACTGACTAAACCAGCCAGGCACCCTTCCTGTTTTAACTTTTTATTGAAGCCTTTTTCTACTTCTCTGTGGTGTCTCCCAGTTATCCACATGGCTCATTTCTTTACTCTATTCAGACCTGGCTCAACTGTCACCTTCTCTGACCCCTCTGACTCACCAATCCCTAACCTCCTCTCCTGTTAACCCCACTTGAAATTCCATGTTTATTTGTTCACTTATTTCCTACCTCCCTTCTGAAAGGTAAGTTCTGTAAGGAAGAGGATTTTGTTTCGTTCACTGCTGTAGACCCAGAACGGTGCCTGGAACACAGCAGGCACTCAACAGACATTTGCCAAATTTAAAAAGGAAAGAACGAACCTTCTGGAAATGCAACTCCAACTCGGCTCACATCCCTGATGAAAACCTCGGAGGCTCCCACTTCCCACCCTCGCCGCACTTTTTCCAACCTGAGCGCCCAGGGGAATAACACCCTCTGTGCCGGCCCCTCTGGCTCCACAAGCCCACATGCTGCCTGGCACCCACTGCAGCCGGGGAGGCTCCAGGGTGTCTGGGCAGCGACGGGCGATGGCAGGGGCAGAGGCAAGGGTACTGATGGCAGTACCTGCGTGTCTGTCGGGGGCTCGTCGGTGCTGGCGCGGCTGCTGTTGAGGTATCTGAGCTTATCCTTCTTGTCGATGGTATAGAAGCCCTCACTGCGGGCACAGCCCGTCACGTGCTCACGGATGCCATCGTCCCGTTTCTTTTTCTTAGCTGAAGAGAGGCTGGTGGGTGGGTGTGGGTTAAGGGCCACATGGATATTCTTGGAGAGCCCCTCCTAGTCCTTCCAGAGGCCAGCCTTCCTACCCTCAGGCTAACCTCCAGGAGGCTCCACCCCCCACAGCATCTCCCGATGCTCCCAGCTCCGTCAGGGGTACCTAGTTGCATGGCTCTGCGTGTGTTTCTTAGCCACTTTCTGCCTCAGTTTCCCCATCAGCAACCTGGGGCAATAACTATGCCTCTGTGAATGACTGCATATGCTTAGGTGCTTAGCAGACTTCCTGAAACAGAGAATTGCTGAGTAAATTAGTTTGATATAGCGGGGATGACGTCCGCTCCAACGGATAGCGCCGTCCAGAGTGGCCAGAGTAATAACCAACTATCAGGGTAGCATCGTGGTCTGGAGCCCAGATGCTGGAGGCAGATTTGCCTGGGTTCAACTCTCAGCTCTGCTACTTCATAGCTGTAGGACTTCGGGGAGGTCAGTTAACCTCTTTGAGCCTCAGTTTCTATAGAAATAAAATGGGAATAATAGCCCCTACCTCACTGGGCTGTTGGGAAGATTAAATGAGATGATGAGGGGGCTAGAGTGGGCCCCCCGGTCCCTGCTACTGTGATGTACAATTGCGGTGCTACACGGGGCCCCGAGACCTGCTCACTCTGGGGCTGAGACGGGCCTGGCACAGAAGGTGGCGACTCCATATGGAGCCTGGCATGGTGGCAGCCCAGACACGGCTTAGGAGGTGACGGGGATTTGTGCTGGTGCCTTCGTGGGTGTCCTGGGAGACAGGGCCCAGGGAGGTGGGCGAGGACCGCGCCCCGTCGGCTAGGATATAGGGATGGTAGACCCAGAGGGTGTCATTGAGCCAGTCCATGCCGTTGTCCTGCTGCAGCAGCCGCTCGTAGGTGACACACAGGAAGCGGATGTCCTCCTCATCGATGCCACCATTCCAGATGTCATACAGGATGGTCATCTCCTCAAACTCCGACCGGGGCCGGAAGAGGGGTTGTGGTGGCGAGAGCTCGGGCGAGGCTGGGGCCACCAGATCCTCGTGGCGCTTCTTAGGCGGCCGGCGCCAGGGCCCCCGAACCTTGGCCAGGTCCATGAACTCCTCAGTGACCTCATCACGCCCGCGGGGGCCCGGAGGGATAGCCTCGGAGGGCCACTGGTTCTCTAGCTCCTTAAAGGGCAGCTTGGTGGACTCAACAGGGGGTGGCGGTGGGGGCGGAGGAGGCTGGGGGGGCAGGGGCGGTGGGGGGGCTGGGATCCCCGTGTTCCGGAAGTCCAGGGTCACGGCCCGGGGGTCGTGGGTGCTGGGAAAGACAGGGGTCTGTGGCTGGCCCGGCAGGAGCAGGAGGTCCCTGCCGAGGGTGGCCCCCGCTGGCGGCCGGACCAAGGGTCCATCCAAGGAGAGCACAGCCGGCGGGGATCGCCGGGGCCTGCCCGGCTTCCTCTTGATAGGGGGTGGGCACGGGGCCAGCGGCGCGGGCAACAGCGGCGGCAGCTGGGCAGGGGCCCGGGTCTGGGCCCGCAGGACAGGGACGGGCAATGCCAGGGGCAGAGGCAGGGGCAAGGGCAGGGGAAGAGGCAGGCCCGTCTCCAGGAGCACCGGGGAGGCCAGGGGGCCAGATCGCTCATCGCGCCGGCCAGCTGGGAGGGGACAGACAGGCAGGAGCAGGGGCCCGCCAGGCTCGGGGAAGGTGGGTGTGAAGCTGAAGTCCCGACCAGGTGTCCTGGGGAGGCCCCCACTGCTCAAGCTCGGGGACTGGGATGGGTAGGAGAAGGGGCTGCCGGGCACCTGTGGGGAGCTCAGCGACAGGCCACTGCTGCCCCCTGACAGTGGGGGCTCCCCACTCGGCGTGGCCGGCACTGTCTCTGTACTCTGTGACTTGGCCAGGCTGCCACAGAGGCCCGGAGTACGCGGGGGCTGCTCCTCTGGAGGGGGCTCCAGAGGGACGGGTGGGTGTGGGGGGTCTGGGGTCTCGGGCTCTGGTGGTGGGCTAGGCGGCCGGGGCGGTCGAGGGGGTGGTAACGGCGGCTGCAGGGGTAAGGAGAGCAGCGTAGGGGGCTCCACTTCCAGGTCATCCTCTGCAAAGAGGTGGGCAAAACCAGACCATTACTATGCGATTCAAACATCTCGCAGTGCCCTGTTTATGCTGCCCTACTATGTGCTTAATACCTGACCTCATAGCCCTCTGAGCCCCCTGGAGTTCTGTGAGTATGGGGACTGTCCCCCTACAGCTAAACTACTCAAGGCTTCTCAGTGGTGTCAGGCACACAGTAGGTGCTTGATAAATGATGGTGGAATAAATGAAAGACATAAGGAGACATGGTTGCCAGCCTCTGACATTATGTCCTTAGAATGGTGTCCTTGTGAACAGGAAATGTCCCGTGGACCAAGAAAACGAGCTCTGCTATTGAATAAAATCCAACAAGTCCCTTTTCTGCAGGACTTATCAGAGCCTTTCTCCTAGCATTTATCTTCACTGTCATATAATACATTTTTCTAGCTCATCTGCTGTCATTTATCACCCTGCCCTAGAATGGGGGCTCCATGAAGACGGATATTTTTGTCTGTTTGGCCCACTGTCGTATTGCCAGTGCCTACAACAACAGTACCAGGGGTACAACGTAGGCTTAGTAAGTACCTATGACAATACTCAAAGACCTGCGGTTCTGTAGCCAAATTACACAGAATTAAAGAAAATACAACAGGTTTTTTTCCTGAAGGACTTATCAGAGGTACGAACTAACCACATGTGGCTATGTAAATTTAAATTAAACTTAAACAACATTACAAATTCAGTTCCACTTGCCACATTTCAAGTACTCTTAGCAACACCGGGTCTAATGGCTATGGTATTGGACAGGGCAGAGAAAGAGGACATTTCTATCGCTGGAGAAAGTTCCACTAGTATGTTAGAGCCTTTAGTATGCTCTGCGCAGTTCCATCAAGGTGGTGGAGGGGGCAGTGGTGTCCACGGCCCCTCTCACCTGGCGCAGTACCCCAAAGCCTCCCCCACCTGCCTGTCACTAAAATGACCATGCACACGGCTGCCCCCCAACCTTCCTGGGAGCATCCCCCAGTGGGGAGTTATTGGCACTGAGGGCTGGGGGCAGCAGCAGTGCCCCGAGGGGACTCTCTGGAGTTCTGGCTAGGTGCCAGGCCCCATGCTGGCACATTATGTCCCCTCACCCTGTCCTCCCATATGACCTCATGTGGGAGACACTATCCATTGATCCCATGTTACAGGTGAGGAAACCGGAGCTCGGGAAGGTTCAGCAATTTACGCAAAGGAGCCTGGGCTCATTCTGTCAGCGAGGACATCCTGCCTCCATCCCCACCACCCCACCGGGGGCCGCAGGTGCTACCTGGGGTACGCTCCGGGGACGGCGGGGGCCGGGCCTCCATCTCTCCGGCCAGGGGCTCTGGAGACCGCAACCTGGCCCCTTCCTGCTTCAGGCCCGGCTCCTCGGGGGGCTCCTTGCAGCTAGCCAGCTCCTCGGCACACACAGGCAAGGGGGGCTCTTCCGGCATGGGCGTCCGCTCCTCGGGGGCTTCATCCTCAGCCTCGATGTCCACCTCCTCTTCCATGACCGAGGACTCTGTCACAGGGGCCCCCGTGGCCACATCCTCCTCCAAGTCCTCGTCGGGAGCTGCGGGAGCTGTACTTTCATCTGCTGCTGCCTCGTCCTCTTCTTCCTCCTCCTCCTCCTCCTCCTCCTCCCTTGCCACCAGCTCCTCTTCATCCTCTGAGGACGATGACGAGGACTCGGAGCTTGATTCGAACTCAGAAGACTCAGAGCTCTCGCTGGAGGACCCAGCTCCAGCCTTGGAAGTGGCGATGCTCACTGTCTCCTCTGGGCAGGGGACACAGGCAGGAGCCCTTCAGCATCTGCTGTGCTCCAGCTAGATGCTTCACCAAAGCTCTTAAACTGGTGGCACCCGGGCTCAACGTGGCCCTCAGCTATCTGGGGGACGTGTGCGTGTGCGTGCGCGCACATGCGCTTAGATGTGGCAACCAGTCACCATTTTTAAAAACTGAGGTGAATCCACAGAACGTAAAACCATTTTAAAATGAGTAATTCAGTGGTATTTAGTACATTTGCATGTTGTACAACTACCTCTAGTTCCAGAACATCGTCACGAGCTCGAGAAGAAACCCAGCATCTTTAGTGTGATACCGCCCCTCTGTCCTCCCATCTTCAGACCCAAGCAACCACTAGTTTACTTTCTGTCTCCATGGACTGACCTATTCTGCACACGTTAATGCAAGTGCAATTGTGCAGTATGTCATGTGTGTGCATTTTAATGAGTTCACATTTGGAAGGCAAGAAATCTTGCCCCCAAAGTATTGCTAAAAGCTGCTCAGGCTCTGCTCTGCTCTGCAGGGGGGCCCTGGGCCAGGACTGGTGCCTCAGCTTGCGCTGCTCACCTCCGTCTGAGTCCTCTTCTTCCTTCTCGCTCGCCTCCGACAGGGCAATGTCCTCATCGTCATTCTCAGACTCGTCCTGCTCATCACTGTCTTCATCGTCATCCTGGGGCAGAGGGATGGGAGGCAAGGGTCAGCCAAAGGGGCCCCTTCACCTGGCACAGCACCCCGGGCCTCCCCAACCCGAATGTACCTTATCTGACGTGGATGAGGTCGAGGAGGAGGAGACCTGGCTCCTGGGGCCTTCCTCCTCCTCCTCCTCCTCTTCCTCCTCCTCCTCTCCCTCCTCTTCCTCCTCAGTGCTTTCCCGCTCCTCCTTGTCGGAGGCCGAGGATGAGGGTGAGGTCGTGGAGGAGCCCGAAGACGAGGACGCCGATGATGATGAAGACACCGACAGTGACTCCTTCTCGTCCTCCTCCCCACCACTGTCCAGCTCCAGCGGCCTGGCTGGCCGTCGCCGCACGCCCACACCCTTGGGGTCCCGCTTGGTAAGCTCGCAAGGGGCTTCCGCCATGTCCCGGTCCCGTTCACGCTCGGACTCTGAGGAGAGAGAGGGGTGTCTGACCCGGGCTAGGCAAACATTGGAGGAGATCCCAGCACCAGGTGAGAGGTGCACATACCTTCATCTTCCTCATCCACAGAGGTTGAAGGTCGCAGGCGCTTCTGGTCACCAGAAGAGGCTGTGTCTGGCGGCTCCTTCCTCTTGACCTTGAAGGAGGGCAGGCGGATGGCCCCGCGCAGCCCGATGCCCAGGCCGAGGCCCTCGTAGCCCAGGCCCTCACCCTTGCCCCACGACTCCAGCAGACACGAGGCGATGCGGTCCTTGGGCTTTGGCCTGTCCTCGTCCTTGTGCTCACCTGACTTCACTGGGGTCAGTGAGGCCTGGGGTGCCAGAGAGGAGGAGACTGTCACCATGGTTACGGGGCGGCCCTCTCTTAGCAGTCTGCCTTCCCTCAAAAGGGACAGCCACACCGTAACTGATACTTCCTTCCCACAAAACTGGCTGCGCTCTGTGCCCACGGCTCAAGACGCCGCCAGCGCTCCACTCGGCCTCACTGAACCTCAACGTCCCCACCTGCAGAGCAGGCTACACGGGGCAAGTGCACATCCGTGTCGACACACGAGCCTCACGAAGTCACACTCACTGTCCTACTTGGGGTTACAGGGAGCGCTGCTTCCAAGAGCACAGCTGGGCGGGGAGGGGCCGGCCGGCCGCCCTGGGGCACCCCGCACCCGCTGCCTACCTTGGCCATCCGCTCCTTCTTGTCCCACCACTCGTCGAAGGCCCGGAAGGCCACCACCTCGACCATCTTGCGGTTCAGGTCGCGCTTCATGATGGCCTTGAGCTCTTTGAGCACCACCAGCAGGACGCCATCGACAGTGGCCTTGTGTGGGTCCTCCTGGCGTGGCACGTAGCCTGGTGGCGGCACCGACGGGTCAAACTTGGGGAGGGGTGGCCAGGGCTGCCCACGGCCTGGCCCGCTGTTGCTCAGGGAGAACGGGCCCCGGTAGGGCGGCAGGTTGACAAACTGCAGCCCAGCCGAGGCCGCCGCCGCCGCAGCGGCCATGAAGGGGGGGTAGGGGCAAGCGCCCTGGCCCGTCATCAGACGGCTCAGCATCTGCGTCTGCATCTGGAAGGACATGGGCATGCCGCCCCACTGGCCACCCAGCACGTGGCTCATATCCACCTGCACCACGGGAAACAGCCCCGGAGGGAAGGGTGGCAGCGGAGGCAGGATGGGCGGGGGTGGGACTCCGGGCGGGGGCGCTGGCAGGGGGGGCGGGGGCACTGTCACAGCTGGGTGGGCCGGGGGCGGTGGGGGCGGGGGCGGCGGCAGAGGTGGCGGCATGGGGAAGCCTGGCTGTGGTGGGGGTGGGGGGGGGGGGGGGGGCGGGGGGGGGAGGCCGGGGGGCGGAGGCAGCGGCAGGGTCGGAGCCAGCACAGAGGGGGCCGCCACGGCTGCCGCCCCCGGGGTCACCACCATGGGTTTGGGGCAGTCGGCGCTGGTGATGGGGGCTGAGGGCATCTCATCATCCGAGATCTCCATGTCCTCGCCCGAGGACTGCTGGCCCTGCAGGGAGAGCCAGGAGAGAGTGGTGAGGTTAAGCGCGGGAGGCCAAGCTGGCTCGTGGAACCCTTCCAAACACCAAAAAGTCACACAAGCCTTCCGTGAGACTCAGGAGCAACATGGATTCTGCGGTTCAGATCCTGGTCCCCTCCCTTCTGGACCACGTGGCGAGTCACTTAACCTTGCTAAGCCCCAGTTTCCCCATTTGCATAATGGGCATCCTCGTACCTGCCTCACAGTTTATGAGGATTCATTCATTCATTCAACAAACACTTGCTTGGCACCTGCTGTGGGCCAGGCACTGTTCGAGGTGCTGGGGACACAGCGGTGAACAAGACCAACAAAATCCTTGCTCTCATGGAGCTAAGCTTCTAGAGGGAAGAGGCGAACGATAAGCAGAATGAAGATGTGAAATACACAGCCCACCATGGAGAAAAAGGAAGCTGGGGAGGGAGATGGTATGAAGAGGGAAGCAGATTCTGTCAGCTTGAGAGATTCTATTTCCATTTGTACTCAGAAAAGGTAATACTAAAGTGCTACAGTGCTTTGACGTCTGACCATCTTTCTAAGGACTTGATATATATATTAACTCCGTTAGTCCCCAGAACGACTCTACAAGGTAGATCTGCTAATCTCCACTTTTACCGAGGACATTGGAACACAGAAAGCTTAGGTAACTTGCCCAAGCCAACAGAGCCAATAAGAGATGGGACCAGGATTCAAACCAGTAAGTGGCTCCCCAACCTGCGCTCCCCATCAGCCTGCCATCCTCACTGAGGCGGAGAGGGCCAGATGGCCAAGGTGACGTTTGAGCAACAAGGTTTAGCAGTTTTAAGGCCGTATAAACAGGAGGTACGTCCTTATTTTCCTTAGTTACTCTTCGCATCTAGTCTCGAGACTGCACACTTAGCGTGAGCCAGTGTGGAGCTAAGTGCTGTGTTTCATTTCTTGTCTGCTCTCTACCTTGCAAGGTGGGGGTCTACTCCAACCCCTCTGACAAGTGAGGAAACAGCCCCAAAGCCACTGGCCCAGGAGGCACAGCTAGTCAGAAAGAAGGCTGGCACTCAAGCTCAGGATGGATCCCGTGGGTTCAGCGGTACCAGGTGAACAGGGGAGGAGCCGGGGAGGACCCCAGCTCTGAAATGGGCATGGCCCCTTTACACCAGGACACAGGGCTTTGGGAAGTTCGACACACAGGCCTGGAACTGGAAGGGGACACTTTGGTGTACATGGCAGAGTTGGAGTGAAAAGGCCGAGCAGGGGTCGGGGAGAGGAGAGTTGGATCGCCCCCAGGCTCTAGTGTCAGGACAAGAGCTGACTAGGCTCAGTCAGGACCTGCCCTAGATGAACTTGGCTGAGGAGACAGAGCCTTTGCAGGTTGGAAGAGACAGGGAGTGCATTTGAAGGCTGAGGGGGCAGCGTCTGGAGAGGCTGTAAGGTTAGAGGTCAGATCTTCAGGAGAGCGAGTCCACAAAGGGAAATGGAGGCGGGGAGCGCCGCGGGGAGGAGGAATACCAAACTTTCAGCAGCGGCAGCCAGCTCTGGATTTTGCTACACCCCCCTCTACACATACACACACTCTCTCCCTCCCCCCGCTCAGGGTCCGCAAGCACTTGCTGGAGGAGAGACTGGCAGGCTCATCATGATTCTCAGGGCCAGAGCCCGGGAGATCAGTCCCGGACAGCGCCCAGCTAGGCGAGTGCAGCACACGGAGGGTTAAGCCGGCACGGCGGCCAGCCAATCGCAAGGAGACCCGGATCCTGCGCTCCAGCCCTCGGCCCTGCCCCTCCCTCCGCCCCTCCGGCGCCCGGGGGTGGGGGTGAGAACCAGCGGGAACTAGCCGAGCGCTGAAGTGCTCAGCACCAGCCCGCGCCGCCGGGCCTGGAGCTTCCCTCGCGGCACCTCACTTAAGCCGAAGACAGTGTGAGGCAGGTACTTCCACCGTCCCATTTCACAGACGATGAAACTAAGACTCAGGGAGGGAAAGTGCCTTACCCAAGGTCCCATAACCAGTAAGTGACAGAGCTGGGTCTCCAGGCTCAAGGACTGGAGCCTGAACTTTTAACCACCAGCCTCTGTGAAGAAAGGGAATGTCCCTCAGCGGTGCCCCCTGCTCTCTCTCCGGAGTCTTCAGGCTGAGCTGGGTGGGACAGCCTCCCGTTCAGTCTGGAGGAGCCCGGGTGCTGCTCTCCAGGCTGCCAGCAGGGGGCTCCCGAGGGCCAGCCTGGACGTTATCAGTACTGTGGTCTTCCCAGGGCTAATGTCCTGGGGCATCCCAACACCACCTTTCTTGGGCCTCGGTCTCCCCTTCCCTACAGTGACAAGATGGGAGAGCCCAGTCCCTCCGGCTCCTCCGGGCTTCCCAGTCCTGGACCAGCCAGTCAGCATTGGTAAACATCCCCTCACCGCAGGTAGCAGAGGGAAAATGGCAGGGCTCTCAGCCCCCCACCTCTGCACACCTGTCAACTCCTCCTGCTCAGACCCCTTGGCACCAGAAACCACTTCCCTAGAACCGTCTGGAGGCCCTCTGGAGCACTGGCCACCTGCAGTCCCCTCCTGGGCAGGCCACGTTCCTCTCTGTTCCTCCCTGAGGCAGCCAAACATGCCTAATCAAAGGGCCCGGGAAGGGGGGTGACCCTCCTTCCTGCCGCCCACAGGGGCACAGAGCTCTGTCTAAGTCCCTGGCTGCTCATGCCCGCTGGGCGCACAGGTTCCAACCCAGGTCTTTGGGAGGGCCAGGACAGGTGCCTGGACCAGAAATGGGGAGGAGCAGAACCCAGGGAAGATGACCTAAGCCTTCCCTCCAAGGGACTGCAGCACACAGCAGCCCCCACCCCAACCTGGAGGCTGGAGATTTGGGTAATAAGACCCCAGATGAGGATCTATGGGTGAGGAGCGCTGGAGAATGGTCAATTTTGCCTGTTTTTGGCTGTGGCCCTCCCCCTGGGCTAACCCTTAAATCCTTCACTCCTGGAGACAGAGGGAGAGGGCTAAGGGGAATTTCAATGCCCTCCCTGCCCACCATGGCCTCCCATCTCTTCAGAGGGCACTAGGTTCTAGGAGACAGTACTCCAGAGCTCCCACCTGGCCTAGCCTAAGAATGCTCTGGCTAATCCCTCTCCCCAAATAAGCCTGAGTGTCAGGATCAGCCCTGATCACCCCCAAGCCACCCAACAGAGGAGGGGATCCAGAACCATTACCACAGTCCATACTATCTGGGGTCTCAGGAAACTCCTACCCAAGAAGCTCAAGTCAGACTTGATCCCTAGGAAATGACTCAACTTCCCATACCTAACAGGAGAGCAACAGAACCAGGTCATGTTTCCCTTCTCTCTATGGCTGCTAGGCTGCTCAGAGCCAAACCAGCAGCTCAATCACAGCCCCTGCTGCTTTTTGCATTCTCTTTTTATTCTCTGTATTTGACCTGTTATTTTAGCTGCCCTAACCCTGTTGCTTCTGTGTTTTAGCTAATTGTCCTAAGGAGGTAATGTTTCAGAGGAGGAAAGAGGGAGACACAAGATAGACAAAACCGATCCAAGACAGAGGTGGACAGACATGGTGGTACCTCATCCATCTTCTCTGAGGTTGGGGTCCTGTCTCCAGCCAGGTCCAAGGCTACCTCAGTTGTCTGGCCCAGAATACCAGAAGGGTCCGGGGGGCCTGGCTCCGGAGGGGGCCGGGGCCCCAAGCCCAGGTCAAGCTCATCATCCTCATCTGAGTCGGGCAGTGGCGTGGGGCTGATATCCTCCAGGCCGGTGCTGGAGGGGCGTGAGGAGGGCGGTGTGGGGCCTCGAAAGCCTGGCTGGGAGTTGGTGCCAAAGGGGGCCAGTGGGGAGAGCTGGGAGGAGGAGGAGGAGATAGGGCTGCCCTCCATCTGCAGCTCCGTATCCGAGTCCTGCTCCCGAAGGAAAGGCAGCTTGGTGCGCTGTTCCTTCAGCAGCATCTCTATGCGTGAGTCCAAGCTGTCATGGGGCTTCTCCAGCCCCGCAGGTGATGACTCCAGGGTAGGCGTGCCTGGACTGTCGCAGGGCTCAGGACTCCAGCCAAAGGTCGGCCGGCCACCCAACTCCATGCTGTTGGCATCAGGAGGTGGTGGGCCAGGCGGTGTGCCTGGCTTCTCCTTGGTCAGGGGCTCAGTGGGTGGCAGGGGTGGGGGCACAGGTGCTCTCCGGAATTCCCCGCTGTCGCGGGCCCCAAAGGTGGCTGTGGTGGCGGGCTCCTCAGGGGGTGGGGGGAAAGGGGGCACCGGGGTCTGATACGGAGAGAAAGTTGACTTGAACGTGACTCCAGGAGTGGGGGTCGCTGGGGCAGGTGGTGGGGTGTGGGCGAACGTGGCCGAGTCCTGTGGTTGGGCCTTGAACGGAGGGCCACCGCTGCCCCCACTGCCGCTGACTGCCCCAAACGGGAGGTCCACAGAGCCCCTGAAGGCAGCTGGTGCCCCTGCAACTGCAGTGACCGCACAGGAGTTGTGGACATAATGATGCTCGTGACGGCGGTTGTAGGCATCTGTGAACTTGCTCTCATGGCGCCGGGCCTTGAAGGTCACTGCGGGGTCCTGGCTGAAGAGGTAGGAGGGTGTGGGCTGGCGGCTGGAGTAGCTGGAGTCCTGCGAGAAGGGGGTGCCCAGGCGTGGCGTGAGCGGCGTGCCCTGTCCGTAGGAGTTGGGTGTGTCCAGGCGGCAGCTGGAGTATGCAGTGTCCTGGGAGAAGGGTGTCCCACCACTATTGGGGGTGACAGAGGATGAGCCGGAGCCACAGCCGGCGGCTAGGCTACCATCCTTGAGGCGCTTCAGAGCATCTGACAGCTAGGGAGGGAGAAAGAGAGGGACAGCGGTGTGTGAGATCCCTGGGGGGAATCCTGCAGTGGGAGGGGACTGTTCTCCCTTCTCACTCGGGGGATCTCAGAGCCAAGCTGGTCACGCTAGAACTGCAGCATGGTAAAAGGAAGGGGGGGCAGGAGATTGAAGAGGAGTTTCTGGATGGTCCTAACTATTCTCTAATCTTAGGATATCCGGTTATCCTCAAGGAACCTTGAGGATTTTTATAATCCCTAAAGCAGAGAAAAGAGAAGATCTGACATCTTGGTTTGAACTGGGATTTCCCTCCTGTCTCAGACTGTCAGAAATCAAAGACCCTCCAGCAGGAAGAACTATGGTTTGGGGAGTGAGGGGGTGGCCAAGGGCCCTGTTCCCTCCAGTCTCCCAGTGTTTTAGGAGTTAAACAGCATGACATGGTTACAGTGCCTAATGGACAACCCAGCAAGTCAGCAAAAGATGCTTCATTCTGGCAAAGCTGCTCCTGAAGGCAGCTAAGTTGTTGGGGAAGGGCTGATTGAGAATCTCCCCATGTGAGGGCGGTCTAGGTGGAAGGCAGTGGTTGAGTAAGGAGTCAGTCTTGCTCTGGAAAGAGGGACCTATATTCCGCTTTCTGGGGGCAGGGGTAGAGC
Source organism: Mirounga leonina (assembly GCF_011800145.1). Taxonomy (NCBI): domain Eukaryota; kingdom Metazoa; phylum Chordata; class Mammalia; order Carnivora; family Phocidae; genus Mirounga; species Mirounga leonina. The sequence continues at coordinate 7,470,171 of NW_023270436.1, forward strand.
AGAGCACAGGACATCAGACACAGCAACATTTCAGCACCAACACAAAGTAAGCCCTCGTAGGCTGTGGGTCTCTGGAAATCCCAGCCTGGGCAAGGCCAGGCTCCTTTCCCTCCTGGGCTCTGGAGTCCAACGCTGGAGATGGTGAAGTGGGGGCGGGGGGCACACCAGAAGCTGGTGATGAGTGTGAGTGTGTGTGTGTGTGGGGGGTTGCTGATGGTGATCTACCCACCTGCAGGGTCTCGTTCACGATCGGAGAGACAGCATCCAGCTCACCCACTGGGAGGGTCTGGGGTGTGTATCGGCCCGTGACCAACAGTTCGTAGAACCGCATGCGGGTTTCCCCTGTGGGAAGGGCAAGGGAGGGAGGACTGAGGGAGGCTCCAGGTTGGGGCAGACCCCACAGGTTGGCTTCCCTGTGGGCCCCTTGTGCCTGAGACCCCCAAGCCTGGGAAGCTGTGTGACCCTAACTAGGTAACCACCTCTCTTTGCACCTCACTGAGAAGTCCTATCTGTTCAACGAAGCTGCTAAACTGTATGATTTTTCTGACCTTAAGGTTCAGAATTTAATCCTTTGTGCGACTGGGACTCCCCCCAAAACAGAAATGCCACCCCAACACAAAGCCTTTTCCTGTCACTTGGGCCATGGCACCCAAACAGAGAGTCAGGTCTTCCCTAACAGCCAGAGCCTACAGCAAGTGGAGAGACCCAGTGACACAGAGGCCACAGTTTGTTGCTAACTATCTGGGGCCAGGTGACCAGCAGAGTTTGTAAAACACACTCTAGCACCACATTACTGTGAACTCCACAGGCCTCCTCCTCTGACCAGGCTCCCGAGGCTCCCCAGGTCTGCCTGGGACTCAGTCCCACAGAGCCCTGTCTGGTAACCCTCCCCCCACAGCAGAGAGAGGCCTCTACAGAGCAGGGGGCCCCAGATTATTGATATTTATAGAGCCCTCTGAAGCAGCTGCTTACATATGCAAAGGAGACGCATTCCTTGAGCTACACTTTACACTTTACTGGTCTCTTTCTCGAAATTCGAAATACAAAGTTAGTTGGCAGTCTCTGAGGGCCTCCCACTTTTTTTTTTTTTCTTTCCCCTTTTCAGAAATGAAATGGGCATGTGACAGGGAGAGGGCTCCATATTCAATTCTCAGAGAGACATCAGACTGCAGCCACCCAAGGGATATGTAGATTTGGAAGGGTCTGTACGCCCCCGACAGAGACTGAGATACTAGAGGGAGGGAGAGGGGTGCTGTGGCTTAGGCAGGAACCTGGGCTTGTGCCCTGAGGAAACTCAGAACTAGGTACAGGCTTGGCAAGACTTTGTGGGATAACTGTGCCCACCCAGTTCCAGCATCCCTCCACAACTTCCAGCAAGGGCTTAGAGACCCAGTCAGCAAGTATTCATTATTAAAAGCAAAAAAGAAGGGTCTGGATTTTCCAGTTTGGGTTTGGTATGCCCTGGTTGCCCCTAAACCCTGTGCTCTCAGAACTCCTGGAAGCTGCCGACCGAAGCCCTCCCAGGCAGTATCTCCCAGGAGACCCCAAGAGGCACTGGACCCAACAGTGCCTGTCCAGTCACAGGGCACGCTGCTCCTCAGGGCACCCAGCACCTTCTTCTATACTGGTGGGAACTTCCCTAGAGAGGCCACAGGCAAACTTTGGGGGATGCCCTAGAGTCCTACAAGCCCCTCTATCCAGCATCCAGCTTCTCCTCCCAAGAACCTAAGGGAGGAAGGGTGGCTTCTCCAGCTCCACTCTCCCAGCAGCCAGCTCAGAGGGAGTACAGAGCGGGATTCCGGTGCACCGGAGGTGCTGCTGTCTCTTTAAGAGAGAGGAGGGAAGGCACAGTGTCAACCCTTGAGCACCCAGAGCAGCCCGCCCGCCCAGCTCTATCGGAACATTATCAATGAAACCACACTCTGGGCCCAGATTGCTTTCCACCTCCAGAGGGAAGGGGTAGCACTGGGGGGTTTGGGACCCTGGATCCTTGGAGGGCCCTCTTTTTAGTTGAAGGACCTACCCTTTATGTATTTAAAGGCATTCTAGCGGCTCTCCCTCAGCCCCTCACAAATAAACAAACCCTGCCTCCTCCCCTAACCCAGATGGCAACACTGGGGACTGCCTAAACCCAGGCCACCAGGGCTCAGAGAGGGGCCCGCAGGGGTGTCAGTGGTGGGGAAGCCTCTGGGTGGTCCCTAGGGGTACATGCAGTAGCCAAGGACAGCACATTTGGTAAATTATAGCCTGTCTCCTAGCAACAGACAACACATTTAGCTCCACGTGACTCTACCCTCAGGAGGGGGCAAAAAAAAATAGGGTTGTGGGGGGTCCCCAACACTACAAGAGGGGCTCTGGGAGGGAAAGGAGTCATAGTGACAGGGCCTGCCCCCCCTCCCCCGCGGTAGGTTGTCCTAAGCAGGCCTCCACTCACCTTTAGTGTCCAGCTCCACGTGGATGATATTGCCCATGACTGAAGTGCTATGCAGATGCTGAACAGCCTCCTTGGCTCCCTTGACCGTCGCAAAGACCACCTTGGCAATGCCCAAGTGCTTCTTGGTCTTAGGGTTGTACAAAATCTCCACCTCCTCCACCTCCCCATACTTCTTACACATGTCCCTCAGGAAGTTTTCTCGGATGTTATCATTCAGCTTGGCAAATGTCACCTGCTTCGGAGGCACCGGGCCCACGTAGAACTCATCGATCTGGCAGGGACGAGGGGGAAGGGAGTTTGGAGAACATTGAAACCGAAGGGAAACACAACATTCCCCACTCGCATGCCCGTGGAAAACAATGAAAGGTAAAAAAAAAATATATATATATATATTTTTTTTTTTTTTGGAAAAAAAAAATGCACGCGGGCGGGCCCGGGAAGCGGAGGATTAAATCGTTTGGAACGTGGAAGTCCTCTGGGTTCGAAAGGAAAGGGGAAAAAGAAACAGTTTCTCTTTCCCCACCCCCCATTCCGGCCTCCTCTCCCTGCTGCGGGGTCAGGGGCGAACCCTGGGTCTAGGAAGTTGTCCCCCTTAAGCCACAAGGCTGAGAAGGGGGGCGGGTCCCGGGGTAGAGCCGCCGGGCTGGCAGGAGCCAGGTGGGGACCCGAAGCCCCCAGCTGGGCCGGCAGGACACTGTATCAGATCCTGGATTACAGTTTCACTGAGTGTTATTCTGTTTACAGTAGCCCAGAGGGATCACCCCTCTCGCTGACATCTCCCCCTCCCCGCCAAAACTTCCCCGGCCGTGGACGGCGGGAACTCAGAATCGGGCTCGGCTCGGTCAGGACTGGCGTTATTTTCGAACTCGGGGAGTGTGTGTGTGTGGGGGGGGAAGACCGTGGGATCGGGGGGGAGGGGTCCTACCTTGAATTTGGGCACCGACAGCTCCAGCTCCTTGGTTTTGGTCCAGATCCCAACGACCCGGGGATCTTCGACAATTTCCACCGGGCGGTTGCTGGACATCTGTGGGGAGGCATGGGGGGGCGGGGCGGAATGGGAGGGCTGGTCCCACTCCCCAGGGGCAGGGGCAGACCCCCTTCTCCAGGCACTTGTCAAACTCCAGGACTGGGGACCCGGCTGACAGTTGGCCCGGTGGTCGGAAGGGGGGGACCCTGGGCGGCTCGAACCCTTTCCCCCCCGCCCCGGGCTCGGCTGGGGGCGGGTGGGGGCGGCGGGGAGGCGCGCCGGCTACTCACCGCCAGGCTGAAATGCTGCCCATCGTAGCGGTACAGTTTATGATGCCCCTTTTTCAGAGCCGGGTCAATCATCAACTTGTAACTTCTCCAATGGTGGTTCCTCCTCTCGCCCGAAGGGCCGGGCTGCGGCGGGGGCTGCTGGTGGTGGTGGTGGGGGGGGTGACTGTTCTCCATGCCGTTAACCCAACCTGAAAACGAGCAAGTTGTTGTCGTCTCCGCCGCGGCGGCGGCCGCTTCTACACACACGCGAAAGAATCAGATCGTCCAGCCCCCACCCCCTCCCACCTTACCAGCGCGCCCCAAAAGGAGCTGTCGCGCTGGCTCCCCCCAAAATAAGAATAGAGCGAGAGAATAACCCTTCCGGGAGAATTAGGCGCCCGCCCGCTCGGCCACCGTCTCGGGGCGGCAGTGAGGGGCTCCCGGGGGGCCCCGGGGCGTGCTGGCGGGGCCCGGGGCGCCCGGAGGACGCGGGCTCCGGCCCATGGTGCCCGTCCGGCCGCCTGGCCGCCCGGCGTGGCGCTCGCTCGCTCGCTCGGCCCGGCTCGCGCGCTGGGCTCGCGGCAGGCCTGGCGCCGCCCGCCCGCCCGCCCGCTCGGCCGGAGCCGGAGCCGGGGCCGGGGCCGGGGCCGGGGCCGGGGCCGGGGGCTCGGGCCGCCAGGCTGCCGACCGCGGCCTCTCCCTCCCCGAGCCGCGCTTACATCCCCGCCGGGCGCCGGCCTCCCTGCGCCGCCAGCCAGTACATGGTGTCCCCCGCGGGAGCCGAGGCCGGGGCGGCCGGACGGGGGGCCGGGAAGGGGGGGCGCCGCCGCCGCGGCTGCCGGGCCCGGAGCTGCTGCCGCCGCCGCCGCTGCTGCTGCTGCTGCTGCTGCCCGGGAGGCGGCTGGCGGCGGAGGCTCGGCTCCCAGTAGCCGCACATCCCACAATACACCGCTAAGGAGCCCGACCCGAGCGCTCACCCTCCTCCTCTTCCTCCTCCTCCTCCTCTTCCTCCTCCCCTCTCCTTCCTCGCCGCTTCCCCAGGCACTCTCCCGGCGGCGGCAGCTGCGCCGCCAAAGCCCCGGGCCCCAGCGGCCCCCCACCCCTCACTCGCGCGCTCCCACACTGCCTCCCCCCTCCCCGGGGGAAGGCCTTTTAATTTATTTATTCTGCTGGGACTTAGGTGGGGGGCTTGGCTGGCGGGGGAGGGGGGGTCTCCCCGGGCTCTACCTCCCGTGGCTGGGGCTACCCTCCGAGCCGCGGCCGCCGCGGCGTGCGCCTAGGGCCTCCAAAACTGTTTCCAAACTGCCAAGATCGGAGGTGGGCGCGTGGGGGCCCGGGGGAAAGGGCTGGGTTTTTTT